>NC_142945.1:51942095-51969595 GCF_046866305.1 Octopus bimaculoides | reverse complement strand
TACACAGGTATATAGACCTACATATATAAGGTTGTAAAAGTTTGCTCGACCTCACATTTACCAAAGATGCAATATTTTATGCTCACACACACAAACACGTACGTACACACACACATACATACACGCCGCTCACACACTCATTCATATACATTCCCCTCCTCTTCCTCATACAAGCATACACACAAACACACACACATATTAAAACCTGGTCTCGAGTTTCACATTTGTCATCTTCAGACAAAATACAATTCATGTTTTGTCTGAGAAACTTGGATGTCAAAAATATAAAAATTATGAATTGGTCTTGTCTTGCATATTGTCACTATAATCTGTTGTGTAGTAAATCTATTTTGTTGGAATGATAATGGTATAATCAGATGGGATATCGATATTCATGAGCAACTATATGGAAATTGGTCCCAGCATTCATAAATTTTGACTTTTTGTTCAAAGTTGCCGAAAAGTTTAATGAAATGTAAAAATTACCTTGAAAGAAATATTACACTTTTTATAGGCTTTAATTTAAAGGAATGCGTGATGTGAAATAGAAGAATATCAAGTTTATAATTGTTAATAGAATCATCCTCTAAACACGAAATACTTTCGTCCCTTGAGGTGTCGAGGTCTTTTTTCCAGTGTCTGAATGTGTACGTATGTTGTGAGAATTTGTCATTATTGATATTTTTAGTAAATTCTGTTTGACTTTCTGATTCATGCTTGTAGAATAATGCTCTCATTAACACTAACACTGCATTAACTCTATTCACACTCCATGAGAATATCACATGCTTTGTCATGTGAACACACGAATTCTTCCCATTTTACTATAGAAGTTCATTAGATGTATACGTGACGCATATTCTATTGTCTTGCGTCAACGAATCAGATGTAACTTATTAATCATATTGGTTTCAAATTTTGGTCATGACAGCAATTTCGGGGGAGGGAATGAGTCGATTACGTCGACCCCAGTCCTCAACTGGCACTTATTTTATCGACCCTAAAAAATGAAAGCCTAAGTCGACCCTGGTGGAATTTGAACTCTGAACGTAAAGACGGACAAAATGCCGCTAAATATTTTTCCCGACGTGCTAACGATTCTGCCACCTTGACTTATTAATAATATCAAGATGCATTTACAAATATTTTTGTATATATATTTTTAAGGTGCTTGAAACTAAGAGCGTTTTAATAATCGGCAACGTGAAACTCGGCGGCGACAATTCAAGAACATTTACTTTGCAACAAAATACTTCGTATTCTAAGTATGGTTTCTCCTTTGTAACAAATAACATTCACATCACACATTCACTCACTCGCTTCACCTCACAGATATACACATATACATGCATTCATACATAATACAAACATACATACATACATACACACAAATATATATATGTGTATGCGTGTATAACTATGTATGCATCATGTTTGAATATGTGTATATCTATGAATACATGTGCCTAACGCTATGTGTTTGAATAGTTATGTAATCATTTCTGTATGTCGGTAATTATGTATATATGACTATATATAGGTGCCTATATACATGCAGACACGTGCATCTAAACGCAAGTGTTTACAAAAAAATAAAAAAATAAAGAAAAAGAATAAAATGAAAATGTATATACATATAATATTACATATATATATATATATACATATATATATATATATATATATATATATCGCTGTCAGATTTCGAATTATAATTTGCCAAATTACTTATGACATTCAAATGAAAGATTGACGTAATTAAATGCAACTTAAATACATACTAAACACATTTTTCGGAAGATATTATATTTCTCATAACCATAGACGGTGGTAGGAAATTCTCAAGAGAGCTGAAGTCCCAGATAATAGTACCATGACCATAAAATCGTACTACTTATCGAGATCCCAGATGAAAAATCCAATCACAAGAGAATGGCAATCGAAAAAGCGATGATATTGGCGGTGCTTCTGCATGGCCACAAAACATCAAGATCTTCTCTTCTTTCTTTCACTTTCTCTTTCTGATATATACATACACACACACATATACATATATATATATGCACATATACATTTTATATATATTTATATATATTCACCTGGAGCTTTCATTTTGCTATGAAGTCATTTGTGATGACATCATTTTCTTATTGAAAATGGAAAAAGCAGATGACTTGTACTTTTAACCAATCACAAACTGATTTATAATTTTAACAATTCATCTATCACTTTTGACCATTCATTATCTGTATTAATTAGTTTTTTGCAGAATAAAATCAATAATTAAAACTTGGAGCCCAATTTGAATGATCATGTGTGAATATTAAATGATTTTTCGCCGCTGCAAGGCAAATGTATTTCCGTATGACTGCACGTCTTCCTCATTTTCACTTCTTATTCTCTCGTGCTTCCTTCTCAATCCTTGACATAAACACACTAATATCAACATCTCTTTTCAAGCATTCGCTTTCACATTATGATTAAATAAATGATTTCAAAAGCGAACTTTAAACTCTCTCGTTAATAACATATCCAGCTTCATATTTTTTTGTCTAGCAACATTTAATATGTCTGGCCTTTCGAACTTCACTACACGTAGAACATTGTAAAACTTAATAAATTCGCAATTCTTTGCATGAATTTTCATTTCATGGATTAACACGACTATATTCAGTTCTGCTTTTTCTTTGCAGTTGTATTTCTGTATTCGAGTAACTGTTCGTGTTTTGTCAACATTACTACATTCATATACTTCATTAAATGTTTTGTAATATTGTAATTTAACTGAGGCGGTGAGCTGGCAGAATCGGTAGAACGTTGGGTAAAATGCTTAGTGACATTTCTGACTTGGAATTTCACGTTCTGACTCCAAATTCCATATATATGCCCCTTGTATTCGAATACTATGCAAATATTCTTTAAAAAACTTTTCATTTAATTTTTCTAAAATTTAATTGTTTTCCATAGCTAGAGTTGAAAAAGTCTCAATGACTGAAACCGGTACTAAAATGTTTTTTATGATAAAATTATTTTAGCATCTTCTTCCTTGACTTTTTCCTTATATATCTATATATGTTCTTCATTCTCATATATAAATAACATACATACCATTTAAACTCTCTTTATTTCCAGTCAGTTTATTCATAACAATAGTCTGACACGTGTTTCGATCGCACTAGCTGCATATTGTTGCATATTCATAAGGAGCGATTTATGCATTGTTAGTACGATCTCTTCAGGGCATATAAGTATGATATTTTTCGGAGAGGAATTTTCCTTCGCTATTAGATTAAATTAAGCTTGGTAGTAGTATGAAACTGCTTAGCAATTAATCACTACTACTATTAATATCTTCCACAAATTTCAAATAATGAAATTAACTCTGAAATCCATCAAAATACCCTCTGACTATAAAGTATGTAGAATCAATGATCAATAAGTTTTCTATAAGTAAATACTCCCCGCCTAATCAAGAACGTTTGCTAATTTCAGCAAACACTGCTGCTGCTGCTGCTACTGAATTTTATCCAAACAAATATTTGAGAAAAAGCATCTCAGAAGAATGTCATGGTCTACCACTACTACTACTACTACGATGCTTAATTCAAACTAATAGCAGAGGAAAATTCCTCTTCGAAAAATGCCATACTTATATGCCCTGAAGAGATTGTACTAATAATGCATAAATCGCTGCATACGAATATGCAACAATATGTAGTTGGTGTGATCGAAACATGTGTCGGACCATTATTATAAATAAACTAACCGAAAATAAGCATAAAGTTTGAATGTCCAAATTCTTCATTCTCATTGTTATGAATATTGTAGTTTACACTCTAAGTAGCAGAAGAAGAAACGGGAACATCGGATAGGAGCGAAAGGAAGTTTACCACAAAAACAAAAAAAAAAACGCAACGTCAGAAGGAACCAGCCTTGGCATTTTACTCCCGAGAAATCCGGTATCCGCCTGGATATTATATCCCGCCTCTTACTGTCTATACAGATATATATGTGCGCGTGTGTGTATGTGCGTGCGTGTGTGTATGTGTGTGCGTGGGTGCATGCGTGTGCGCGCGAGCGTGTGCATCTATCAGTGTGTATTCTGACAGCTCGCCGCCTTCTATATGTATATAGTGTTGGTGAATCTATGCTTATGTTCTTCCTAGTTATATATCTGATGGCTTCCTTTCCCGTAATCTAGGGCTTCGTCAAATGAACAAAACGTTAATGTTTATTTATTTTCATACTTGTATCTATCTTGCTTGTCTAACTATCAGTGAGCGTTGGCCTGTCTGTCTGTCTGTCTGTCTGTCTGTCTGTCTGTCTGTCTGTCTATCTATCTATCTATCTATCTGTCTATTTCTCTGTCTGTCCGGCTGTCTTTGTGTGTCTGACTATGTATGTATGCATCTATCTATCTGTGTCTGTATACCTGTGTGTTTGTGTGACTGTGTGTGTGTTTCTCTATGTGTCTATCTATCTATCTATCTATCTATCTGTCTATGTATCTGTTTATCTGTCTGTCCGTCTGCTCACTTGCCATTGTTTATGTATGTATGTATGTATGTATGTATGTGCGTGTGTGTATGTGTTTATGTGTGTGCGTGCATAAATATTCTCACTGGCAAAATATCAACTTCGACTTTCTAATTTTCTCCACCGATGATCACAACTTGTTTCCGTTGGAGGAGAGCAATACGGAAAAGAGGAGAAGTTGAAACGCGCAGCACACAACTCTAATGTATGTATGTATGTATGTATGTATGCGTGTATGAGTGTGTGTATGTTAGTATGTGTGTGTATGTATGTGTATGTATGAATGTGCGTATGAATGTATGTATGTATGTATGTATGTGTGTCTAAGTGTATGCAGCATATGCATCTATGTATATTTGTGCCTCTCTATTGAATGTGTGTATCAATATATGCATGCACATGTGTGTATATACATGTATGCTTTTACTTCATGCGCATGTATATACGTATGAGTGAATATATACAGGGATCCACACACACATATGTGGATGCATGTCTGTGTGTATGGTTGTTTCTGTACAGGTATATATTTCTCTCTGTGTACGGTTGCATTCATTGCATGTCATTACATTACGTGTTTAAATTCGTAAGTGCTGAACATTTCAGCACTCTCACACACGTACAGACACACACACGCAAATACTTACACACACACGCACACACACACACACACACACACAGACGTACACACACACGCACGCACGCGCAACATGCACTTTCTGTCTCTCTTGCACACACAAACATACATGATAACACACAAAGAAAGGCACACACGAACACTTACACGTACTCACTCATTCACAAACAAACACACACACACACGCGCGCACACACACGTACACAAAAGCAGAGACACGCATGCCAACTCATTCACACGCACAATTGTACACACCTACTCATTCACACACACTCACATACACTCATACACACAAACATACATGCTCACACACACTAAATCACACATACACTCTCACAAACACACTCACACAGACACTCACACACAGACACACATACACGCTTACTCACACCCACTCATTCACACACGCACGATCTCACACGCGCGCACACACACACACACACACAAACACATATGCTCACACACTAAAGCACACAAATGCAAACACTCACACAGACACTCCCACAAAGACACACATACACGTTTACACACACTCACTCACTCATACATACTTACCCCCCATCATACACGCACATCGCCACACCTAATCCTATGTATATACGTCAGTGTATCCACACACTGCAAGCTTAACTTCGGCAATGTTCTACATAGCTGCCACCGTTCCATTACTGGTGGTTAATTATAATTTTGTAATTAGCCACGGCTTTTCTAGTTTCCCGAAACCCAGCAATTTGCGACTGCTACTGAATCGCTTAGTTATATAACCATGTGTTACGCTCTCACGATAATCATAGGCATAAATCTAGTTATAGTTTGAGATTAGAATCTACTCATTGATTGTTAATCTGCTAAAGAACAGCATTTCCTGGGGCTAAACAAAAACAACAACAACAGCAACAACAACAACAGAACCACTCAACAGTCCTCCACTAAACAGTTACTCATGTGGCCGTGTCGATAAGAAGTTAGCCTCGTAATTACGTAGGTGGGCTGAAAAGTTCGTAGGCTGACTAAGAAGGAGTCATCATACATTAATTAAATTTGGCATGCATTAAATCCAACCCTTAATTAGGCTAAATGCATTTTCACTTTCCAGATAAACACATATTGGATACAGAACTGAGGACTTGGAAAAATGGTACAAGAGGCATGTCGTAAAACTGGTTAAAATTTGGCACTATGGTGTTATCAAATATCTGCATAAAAAGGGGTTAGCCCCCAAGGACACTAATGCTGTCATGGTTGCTACATTAGGGGGGAGGTGATGCTCCAGTTTTATCAGCTGTGCAAAAATGGGACATCTTGAAGATGACCCAAAGTCCGAACGTCCTTTTACAGCCACCACCCAAGAAAACATCGACCGTGTTCACCACATCGTGATGGATTACAGACGTTTAAATATTAATCGGATAGCGGATGCTGTAGGTATCTCCCGTGAACGAGTTGAGAACATTCTGCATAACGAACTTTAAATGTCGAAGTTTTCCACTCAGTGGCTGCGACGACTTTTGGCGCCTGATCAAAAGCACACCAGGCTGGTCATGACGCAGGCAAACTTGGCACATTTTGAAGCAAATCCAGCCGGTTTTCTTGGATGTTTCCTCATCCAAGATGAATGTTGGGTTCACTTCTTTGATCCAGAGACCAAACGGCAGTCCGTGCAGTGGAAACACTCGTCTTCTCCTTCACCAAAGAAGGACAAGGTGGTGTCATCGGTAGGGAAGGTGATGGCCTCCGTCTTCTGGGATTCAAAGGTCATTGTGTTCATTGACTACCTTAAGAAAGGCCATACTATCAATAGAGAATACTATGCCAACTTGCTGAGGCAGTTGCTAAAGGCAATCAAGTCAAAAAAAGGCCTGGAAAACTGACGAAGGGTGTCCTGCTTCACCAGGACAATGCACCTGCACACGAGTCTGTGGTTGCAATAGCTGCGGAGCGTGACTGTGGCTTTCATCTAGTTGATCAACCTCCATATTCTCCTGATTTGGCACCAACTGACTACTTTCTGTTCCCCAACATGAAAAAATATTTGGCTGGGAAGCAGTATTGAACCGATGATGAGATCATGACTGCTGTTGAGGACATTTTTGGAGGTCAGGATGAAAGCTTCTACACCACGGGAATCCAAGCGCTGCAACACCGATGGATGAAGTGTATGGTCCGCAAGGGAGACTATGACGAAAAATAAAACACATTTGATCAAGTTCGACGATTGGTCAGCCTATGAATTTTTCATCCCACCCTCATATATGGTTCTGGGTTCGATGCCAGTCGCATTATAGTCGATGATTGTATTATTTACTCTGTTCACGACAGGACAATAGCGCTGCGGGTGGTTAATTATAGAGCATAACTTTTGCGGATGTCCATCGTGGGTAAGTGTGTATCTTTTATCTTTTAACTCTAACCCTAACCCTAACCCAAAACTTGAAGATTTTAATTGAAGTCATCAGGAAGCAATAAAAATCTTCTTTAATATTCAAAATTACCGACTGTATCACTCTCAATTTGTGAGATAGTGAGTGTGTGTGTGTGTGTGTGTGTGTGTGTGTGTGTGTGTGTGTGTGTGTGTGTGAGTGTGAAGGCGGTGTTCCCGCATGGCCGCGGTCAAATGACTGAAACAAGTAAAAACGATATTAAAAAATTATATAATGCATATTTTTTTATTACTGTTATTATTATTTAATATCTAATAATTACATCAATAATTAGATATTAAAAGAGACAAGAGGCTCGAGGACAGGAAAAGCATATACTTTAAAACGCTTACGTCGCTGAAGGGATACATTGCTAATTAATAAAGATACAGCTAAAAATTGCAGAAAGGAAAATAAGCATCCGATCATGGCAACAGACCACCACGAAGATCCGGGGAAACATTAATCACGTGTAAGATTGTTTTAACAATAAAGAGATACATTAAATACATCGTAAGTAAATGACGGACAATTGCGTAAATGCAGATGTAATAGAGTCTTACACCACATCTCTATTCAGAGAAGAATATTCCATGGGGTTTTTGTCTCTGCTGAGTCTGTGAGATGTTTTATCGTTTATTTGTTTCAATCATTAAACTCTGGTCATTCTACGACACCGCCCTTGAAAGAGTTTAGTCGAACGGATGAACCCCGGTATTTAATTTTAATCCTATTACTTATTCAATCCATCAAATTTACCGAACTGCTAAGTAACGGTGACGTAAACAAACCAACACAGGTTTTCAAGCTGTAGTGGTGGTGGGGGGGACAAACACAAGCGCAAGGACACAGAAATACATGCATAAGTATATATGCAGGTGCGTGTATACACACACACACACATATACACACGCACACACACACACGCATACACACACACACAAACATATATTCTTTATGGTTAGGTTAACAAGGCTATCAGTTGTCCCATGTAGGGAAAATTTCTCTCATCAATTACCAACGATGGCAGCCCGCGTACTCGTCTCTATCTTGGATGAGAACGCATATATGATATGCATATATTCGACTGACCTTCCACACAATTTTCGTCAATCCAATTCACTCAGACGGCAGCGGTCGGATCTGAGACTATCGTAGATGACACTTGCCATAGATGCTTCGCAGGGGGACTGAATCCCAAACCATGTGGTTGCAAAGCTAGATTCTTAACCATACAGCTATGCCTACATCGTGACAGTCTTCACTGTCTTAGCCATAAATTGTATGAACTGCTAGTTGCTTCAATGGAGACTTGTAATCTCCTAACGACGCTATAGTTCACATTTTGCCTTATAAAATAATTAAATATATAGAACTATACATTGGCTTTTAGGTTACACATAAGATGCAGTTTAATAAATTTGCGCTGAAATCATAAATAATTTCATTAAAATAAACTAATAGCAATAATATTCCAGGGAAATGCGTCTGTTACTGAAAAGAAAAATCTCTAATTACATAACTAACTCTGCACACTTATTAAATACACATTTCTTAATCTGGCTTGTATGGGTAGCAACACATCTACCAAGCGTAACTGTGTAGAATACATAATCGATATTCTTATCAGCACCTTCACTCGATGTTTACATTGAATGTGAAATAGATGCTAACGTCTTCAAGAAAGAGAACCGATTTCTACCGGGTCACTCGACTGTACGGCACCTTGGGCGAATGTTGCTACTGTAGCCCCGGGTAGACCAATGCGCTGTAAGTGAAGTTGGTAGACGGAAACCGCGTTACAGCAAGTCGTATATGTGTGGGTAAATGTGTGTGTGTGTATATATATATATATATATATATATAGATATGTGTGTGTGTGTGTGTGTGTGTGATAGTCTATGAGGATTACTTAATGACTTTAGTCATAAATATTCTTTTAGCGTTGTATATATTATATGTCGGGGTGGGTGGCTATTTTCGGTTTAATTTCGGATTTAAAATTCTTATAAAGTATTCTTCTTATGCCTTTCGTGGGTGTACATTTTCATCGATTATTTTATAAAATTGAGCATTTAAAACTTTTCTTTTGCACAGATATCTAGATGTTCAAAGCATAGGATATTGCCAAGAGATGAATCCCTAATTTCTTGTTTATGCAGCAGTGGTTATGTGGTAAGAAGTTTACTTCCCAACCACAAGGTTCCGGATTCAATCCCACTGCGTAGCACCTTGGGCACGTATCTTCTAATATAATTAATCTCGGACCGTCCAAAACCTGAAAGAAGCCCGTTATTAAGATACATATGTATGTGTGTTTTTGTCTTTGGGTGTGTTCCCCTCCACCCCTTGACAACCGGCGTTGGTGTTTACGTTTCCATAACTTGGCGGTTCGGCAAAAGGAATGGTAGAATAAGTACTAGACCTTAAAAAGTACTGAAGTCGATTCATTCAACTAAAATTCTTCAAGAAGGTACCTCAACATGGCCCCAATCTAATGACGTAAATAAGTAAACGATAAAAGGTAAAAGATATTTTAGATTTTCGTAGGGCTTTGGGGACGGTAAGCAAATTAAAAACCAAAAAGAACTACAACCCTCTCAATGTTTATACTGTTTAATGATAAGAATTACTAACTCAACATACGTGGACACCATCCAATGGGCTTCCATATATTTTCAGTCTGTCCCATATTACTTATAAGAACTCGGATAGGCACAACGCTATTGACCAAGACACTGAAGATGTAACAAAATGGGAAAACGACGGGAATCTTATGAATGTGAAGAGAAATGTGAAACAACACGACACACACAAATACACACACGAACACAAATAGTAATACGGGTTTTATATATATTTTAATCAGCAGGTATTTAGATCTCCCTGTACTTCTTTCTCCGTCTCTCTCTCACTTTTTCCCCTCTCTCTTTCTGTTTCTGAATTATTTTTTCTTTGATTCCTTCTTACTAATTAGTTATGTGTACTTTATGAATGTGTGTGCATAACTAATTGTTAGTATGAAATGGATTGCACCAAGAGAGAACAACAGAAGCAACCGACTGCTAACTCAATTATATACAAATATCAGAAGCAAACACTGAGCTGTTTGTGTTTCATTCTGTAAAACACGTTTTGTTTATCCAGAATCCAATCCGAAAGTAGACGTGCCAATCATAAATTAAATACATAAATAAATGTATAAATAAATAATTAAATAAAAGAAAAAAAGGGATAGAAAAACCTGTTTTTAAATTTAGTCTTTTCCTACAAGGATTTTTTATGCAACGATTCATAGAGGAAGGATTATGAGATGAGTTACCAGTATAAAATTCCAATTTATAATTTGATTTGAAAATTCAACTTGGGATGGCAAATGCATTTTACAACAAATTAGAATAATTCTTTTGAGGTATTAACAAAATTGATTTTTCTCAGATAGTTAATACTACTGTATAGAAAGTTTCGATATGTCGCCATTACATTCTCTGATATTACAATTGGTAAATTCCCATATCTGTTAGTTATAGTTTTAAGCTAGCTCATTGACGGTATGTTTCTCTATAATTAGTTTGTCATACGGCTCACACTTTGTATCATTTAACATATTTATCACAAATGATCTGTGAGAATAAACGAGGAAGGTATTTGTAAACGGAAAGCTAGATATAAAACTCTAATCGAATACAGGAGGCAGATGTCTCCTCAGATATTTGCTGTATAAATTAACAACCGTAAATCCAATTAGATTTAATGGTTTACTTCTTCTCATCTAGCCAAAGGTAACATACACACGCTCGAACATATACACAAACGCACAGACGCATAGGATATCGCATATATATGACATCAAAAGAAAGCAAAGACATATAATTTGATACAAGCATATATGCATGTGTTCCAGCATACGTAAGTATATAGGCATTCATATATTTACACATAAGATATGCATATATATAAATGCCTGAGGCATACATATATATATATATATATATATATATATATATATATATATATATATATATATATATACATTAAAATTTGAATATTTGCACTACGTACATATATGCTTTTATATCTATCTATCTATCTATCTACTTACATATACCTGTAAATATATATATGAATATATAAATGCATGAATACATAAATATATAGGAGTCATGAATATACATGAATATATATATATATATATATATTTATATAGAAATATATATATTTTAATGTGTGTGTGTGTTTGTGTGTCCAAAGGAAATTCTGGTGTAGCAGCTTGATGTATAAGATCTTATAGGTTCACGTCCCATTAACTCAGTATAATTCCCTTGACCAGTTCGTTTCACCCACTTGACTCGGTGCCATCAATGAGCAGCAACTGCTTGCACGGCAGTAAATCTAAATTCAGATCGGAAAAAAATCATAAAACATGCTACAAGGCATCTTTATTTTCCGACGCTCTTAAACTTCTGGCAACCAATTGACCACATCGCTATGTACACACACACACACACACACACACACACACACACACACACAAGCATGAATTTAGATTTTCTGCCGTGCATGCAGTTGTTGCTCATTCATGGCATCGAGTCAAGTGACTGATTTGTATTTGCGTACCATTTCTCCGTCTTTTTGTCTTCCGTTCTTGTTTTCGTATACATTCGCTGCTTTCTTCCAACTAATCTAGTGCTCTTAGCTTAGTTTATCCTTGGGGCTGGCCAGATAGGAGCAATCTCGAGTATAACCAGCCGAAATTGCAAAGATAATCTGGAACTCGATCGACCGAGGAAAGAAAACTCCGAATGAGCAGTCCTTGTATTTTCTTGTCCCTTTTTGGATCATCTGACCGTCTGGATGTTTTGTGTTCTTGTCTCAGTTTTTGTATTCCGCTTAATTTGAACTCAGAACCTATGCATTTTGTCAGTCGAGGAGTGTAAATAATAATAGTTGGCATAAATTCTGGTTCTGGGACGGATTACTAGTCTTAATGTCGGCATCTTATATTTTTCACATGGTATGTTGCAGTTTTAATAAACTCCGACACGTTGCAATAAGGATTCTTACAGACTGTACTAACCATGTTTTTCATACACCATTACTAGACTAACCTTGAAGACTGGGCTACATGCTTTGATTTGGAGGTGGTTATAACTTTTCTTAGTTATCTTGGCAGAGGCAGTTGTGAAGCACTTTTGCTCCCCTGAGCTTGATAGAATAAAATTGGTGGAACGTCGATCTGTTCTATTGAGTTCTGGAGGTGGCAGCGCTGTGTTTTATGTAGTTGTTTTTCACGTAACGTTGTATATATATATAGCTGTCAATATTTATTTTAGTGCCATGATAATGATAGTTTGGTAAAGGCAGGTTTTTCTTTTACAACTATGTGCTTGGTATAAAGTAGGTTTGTCTGTTAATCATATATAAATTTCGTAAAAGCTTGGCTTGTTGTTGATGAAAATGAGTGGGTGATGAATATAATCGATGCTGAGATTTCGAGAATGAAGAGGTACTATGAATATTAAACTTACCAAGGATGATGGTTTTTGAGATAATTATATCAGTCTTCTTGATGCAAAGCGATGGACAGCTTAGGATTTTTCCTTTGCTGAAGAAGTTTCTGAAGCAGAATTAGAGATAGCAGATGAATTTAGGAAAATAGAGTTATGGCGGATATTGTGTGACGATAAGTAACTAGAAGTATTTGTTGCTGATAGATAAAAGAAGCGAATGGTGGGCGAAGATTGATTCTACGTACAGGCAAATTTATCTTTAGGAGTGAAGTTGAAATATACGCGCAGGCGTGGCTTTGTGCTAAGATGTTTGTTTTCCCAGCCACATGGTTCGGGGTTCAGTCCAACAGCGTGGCCCTAGCTTCGGGGCGAGAAATGTCTTGTGAGTTGACGTCGTAGAGGGAAACTGAAAGAAACCTGTCGTGTATATATATATATATATATATATATATATATATATATATATATATATGTGTGTGTGTGTATGTGTGCGTGCGTGTGCGAGCGCGTGTGTATATTTTTTGTCTTCTGCCACCATTTGACAACCAGTGTTTGTGTGTAACTTAGCGATTCACCAAAAGTCGCTGATATAATAAGTACAAGGCTTAAAATAAGTACTGAGGTCAATTCGTTCAACTAAAATTCTTCAAGGTGGTGCCCCAGTATGACCACAGTCTAATGACAGAAACAAGTGAGTAATACAGCCCGATGACGCGACCCCTTGCGTTCCTTCTGCTATTAGTATAGCCTCAGGTCAACCAATGCCTTGTGGGTGAATTTGGCAGGCGGAAACTGCATGAAGCCCGTCGTATATATGTGCGTGTGTTTGTTTTCCCTACGCTTGACAAACGGTATTGGCTTGTTTACGTCCCCATACCATAGCGGTTCGACAAAAGAGTCAAGCTTTAGAAGATTAAATACTAGGGTCGAATTGGTCGGCTAAACCTCTTCAACGTGGTGGCCCAGGATGGCTACAGTCCAATGACTGAAACAAGTGAAAGAAGAATGATAAACTATGAACGAAAATTGTCGAATGCTTTGATTCGTATTTCGCGTTTGGTTTCATTCGATAGTTCATTGGATGTGCTTCAACTAATTTGACCAACCAGAGCAGATTTAGATTTTGGAGTGTATATTGATCGACTGGAGCTGGAAGGAAGAAAACTTCAGGGTAGGAGAAAGATTAGTATTCACAACACAAGGTGTAATATAATCAAAGAATGGACAATGGGAAGAATATCGCCATCTATTGTCGTTAGTCGAGGGGATAATTCAAATCAAAAGCAGCCAATCGAAATGGCCACCCGAGAAATTAGCCAATCAAAAAGAGGATTCACTAAATTGGAAATCATCGGATTTGTATAAGAATTCTAGCATTAGATATTTTCGATTATTGATCAATGTGAATTCTGTCATGCAGCTCGAAATCCAGATTACAACTTTAGGTTTATACCTATAATTACAGGGACCCTGGTTAGTTTAACACTGCCTAAATACCAATCTTGAGAAATTAGGCCTCTCAAAATCAGAAAAAAGAACGCTAATTCGGAAACTACAGATCCAGTGCATCACTGGAATTGTAAAACGCTGTAAAACTTTCCAGAAGTTCATCATACGATGTTTCGGCTGATATACCTTCCAGCCTTTATCGGGTGTCTTGGGGAAATTTCGAACCTGGGTTCTCATTCCTAAGGTAATTTTCGATGTTATTATCATTATTATTATTATTATTATTCAGGTCACTGCCTGGAATCGAACTCGGAACCTTGGGGTTAGTAGCCCGCGCTCTTAACCACTACGCCAAATTTCCTTATCAAAAGTCTACCAGTTATACATAACGAGAGGAAATGAAAGTGAAAGAGTACGTTTCCGATGAGTAATTTTAATGAGGCTTTATCGGAAGTTGTCATTAATAAATAGCATCACATTCTTTGGTGTTTCTTTTGTCACCTCTGAAAAGAAATACACGAAGAGAAATGACAACAAACAGTTTATTTGTGTGTGATGTCATCAGCTAACGTTAACAATATCAAATAAAACACAGACCCAGTTTACTTGCGGGTGTCAGCATTGCTTACGCAGCTCAATGGAATTCTTATAACTTTTTACTTCCAATTAATAGATAATTAACAAATACAAAGAAGAATGCAGCATGCATTTATCTTTATCGTGTGTATGTGTGTGTGTGTGTGTGTGTGTGTGTGTGTTTAGCTGTATGAATGTGCGAGAGAGCGTGTGTGATTTTTTGTATGTCTGTGATTTTTTGTATGCCAGAGTGTGCTTGAGAGAGGAGTGTGTGTGTGTGTGTGTGTGTGCGCATGTATATGTCTGTGTGCGGATGTGAGAGAGGGTGAGACAGAAAAAGTGAACAAGAATGTGTTTGTGTGTATGTGTGTGTGTGAGTGTGTGTGTGTGTATGTGTGTGTATGTGTACTTGCGTGTGTCTGTGAGTGTGTGCATGCCTGTCTGTGTGTGTGTGAGAGAGAGAGAGAGAGAGAGAGAAAGAGAGAGAGAGAGAGAAAGAGAGAGGTTGAGAAAGAACATAAGAGAGAGAAAGAGAAAGAGAGAGGTTGAGAAAGAACATAAGAGAGAGAAAGAGAGATCGGTTGAAATTAAGTGACTGATATATAGAAAGCTATAAGAACTCAACACTCAAAGACTAAGTATAGGCCGTTTCAAAGAATGTCTGCTATATTTCTGATATCTAATTAAAAGTAGGAACAATTTCAAAGACAACAGCCAGGAAGAAAAGTACATCGAAACATCTTCTGTCGACACACAAGAAGTATTATTAGAGCTTGACAGTTAATAGGAGTCGCGAATATGAAAGTAACAAAACACCATAATTTCAAAGAGGATTATGCAAGACAAACGTGCTCGATGCAGAGCAAGACGTAGCTAAGGGTTTACTTTTGTCACAGTGTGTGAATGTATGTATGTATGCGTGAATGTCTGTTCGTGTGTGTGCGTGTATGTGTTCAGATGTAATGCATGCGTTGTGACTGCGTGATTCTGTGTTGGTGTACGTATATACATACATATATATACAAACATATAAGCGCACACATTCAAATGACTCCAGCGACACGGCGGAGAAGCTTTATTCTTAATACGTCCAATTACAAACCATGCCGGCTGTGTTTGTTGCATCTAATTAAAAGAAGCAATAATTTCAATGATATCATTTACTTCATAGAAATGCATGAAAGTCCATGCCATCAATCCACTAGCATTACAAAAGGCCTTAAAATGCCTTTAGTTAATTAGAAGATATTTATCAAAGGCAAAACGAAAGATAGTAAATCGGCTTATTAGATATAGATTTCAAGCCAACGTGAAACCACAACAGATTTACTTGATTTGTCATTGAAGGACGCGCCTCTTCGTTGCCGGTAATGCTTTCACAAGGACATATTTAACTCTTTAGCTTTTAAACTGGTCATGTCAGGCCCAAATATTCTACCTGTTTTATGTTCAAACTAGCCAGATTCGGCCTCTCGTACCTACCCTACAATGTTATTCTAAAATTAAACAATCACGTCATCAAAATCTCGTAGCTCGGAGATTATGCATTATTAATGAAATACTACAATTGACAAAGTAACCTGAACGCTAGTGGGTTAAGCAGCGATTGAGCCTAAATCGGGCGGTGCTCGTGTTGAAAAAGGGCTTACGTTCCCGGATCAGAGGAAAGGGAAGCAATGCGTCTGATATATATATGGCTCCACAAGCCATTAACCCGTTAACAAGTTCCACTTTACGAGAATGAAAGACAACGTAGAATAACTAGACCACAAGATATATGATTCACAGACAACAGGCATGACAGATATATTCCCATCATCAGCAGCCTAACGAATATCAATATTATTTCAACACATGGCCTGTAGCATTCAACCATTCATTCTGGTGGTGTCAACAACGTTAGTAACATAAACGCAGCCTTGGAATTAAGTTGCTGGAGCGAAAAATTGGCGTGTTCATAAATCGATTACACGCAAAATCGTATCAAAGCAGGATTTTGTGTAGGTATATGTATGTATGCATGTGGGCGTGCAACTATATATTATTGTTGCTTACACCTAGTTGCGTTATTCGAAATGGTATTGCAGTCCTGCTCAGTACCTTTATTTCAGATATCGAAGATTACATTATCCTTATATTCTCAGACAAAGTAATCGCTTCATCCTTGTGACACAAGGGTAAGATTAAAAAGTTGGCTGATGTGTCTACCTCGTTGAGTGACAACACAGGGGTAGTCGTTAACGCAACTACATATCTCATTTTCGTATAATTACTGCCAAAATTACTGGAAAGCTATTGAATTTCTGTAGTGGTAAAACGTAAAACAAATTCTCTAATAAACTCGCTTCTTTAATGGGATGTCATTGCGTTGTATGGTTCTAAATGTTACTGCGAATAGATTTATAAATTTGATTGTGGAAATAGAAAATTAGGGATTGAAACAACTCGGAAAAATCGATATTTGGAGTCAATACAGGAAGAACAACTTAGTCTCTCTCTTTCCTCCTCTCTCTTTCTCGTTCTCTCTCTAACCTCGCTAAACTTAGCTATAAAAGCTATATTAATAGCAATATAAAAATTAGCTGCAAGAGCTATATTGATAGAAATATAAAGAAAAACAACCAGCATACTTGTATAGCACACAAGGAAAGAAAACTATGAAAATAGCCAGTGGGTAAATATTAAATGATTTTTAAATCCAGCGATGATGATTTTATTAGTTAAAACATTATTCCAATGATCGCTTATAGCCCAGAACATAATGTGGTGTTAAGTACCCCTATCGTTTCCTACCAGCGTAATTTTAGTTGGAAGCCGAGGCAGAAACGCACTTGAAATGTTAGTGGTATATGGAACATTACTGTTACAGATAACACATTAAGCGTTAGCAGGAAAATATATAAAAAACACGAGATGAAATAGACAAGACAAGTGAGAAGAGGAGACACGAAGAATATATAGTAATTGAAGAGATCACAGTAAGTGTCGAGACAACACTGACAAAGAAACTAATAATAATAATAATAATAATAATAATGATGATGATGATGATGACGAAGATGATGATAATAATAATAATAGCACTGACACCTTTATCTGACATACTAAACAGAACTGGATGTGAATACAACTGTTATGGCAAATCAATCAGCCGCCTCTTGTATATGGATGATCTAAAACTGTACGCTACAAATGGTTAACTGCTGGAAACATTAGTACAGACAGTACATGGATTTACCAAAGAAATAAACATGTAAGTTGGCTTAGAAAAATGTGCCAAAGCAACCTTGGAAAGAGGAAAACTAGTCACGAGTAACATCATCACACTAGATAAAGCAAATTAGATAAGAGAATTAGACCAAAGCCAGACATACAAATAATTAGGAATCAATGAACCAGATATGACAGAACACACACAAATGAAAGATGATAAGAAAGGAATACTATAGACGAGTTAGATTAATACTGAAAACAGAGTTCAACGCGAAAACAAGATAACAAATATCAATGCTCTAGCCGTCCCAGTTATAAGTTGCAGTTACAATATCCTTAACCGGACTCTAAGTGAACTAATCAAAATAGACAGGAGAATAAGAAAAGTAATGACATAATCTAGAATGCACCACCCAAAATCTGACACAGAAAGGTTATATATACAACGTATGGAAGATGATAGAGGCTTTATACAGCTAGAACACTATTAAGAATAAACAATATAGGACTACAGAAATACATACTTCAGAAGCAAGGAAAACTAATACAAATAGCCCATGAAACACGAACGAAACAAAAATCTGTTTTCAGTTTTTATGGAAGCTGACAAATACAAGAAAAAAAAAATCATAGTACCAAACAACTATAAAGAAACAGAAGAAACAACAAAAGCTGTAAAACAACTGAAATCCAAACTAAAAATAGGAATAGCAATGGATCATGATAAAACGATGGCGAGAAAAGACCCTTCATAGCAAATACTGGGTTAAAATAACAGAAAAGAAATAGACAAAGTAAAATCTTAACGATGGTTGAGAAGCTCAGGACTCAAGGTAGAACCTGAAAGATTTTTAATTGCAGTATAAGATCAAAGCCTTCCCATCAGAAATTACCAAAAACATGTAAGGAAAAGAAATATAAGTAACTGCAGAATATGTGGAGATGGAGAAGAAACGATAAATCATATTGTCTCTGGCTGCCCATTCCTGTCTAGGAAGGAATATATTCATAGACACACGACAGTGTTGGGATCTATACACACTGGAATAACAACAGAAATAAAGATGGTATATAGACACGCCGGAAAAGGTCACAGAAAATGAGAAAACCATACTCTGGGATATACCAATACACACAGAAAGAGAAATTAAGGCCAATAGGCCGAGTATATATGTACATACATACGTATATATATATATATATATATATATATATATATATATATACGTATATATACATATACATATATACATACGTATATATACATATACATATATACATACGTATATATACATATACATACACACATATATATGAGTGGACAAAGGAAAGGAGGTGCACTCAACCCATTTATCTATTTATTTACCTACCTACCTACCTATCAACCTATCTATTTTTATATCTGTGTGTGTGTGTTATCTGTGTGTGCATGCATACATAAACTGACATGTACACATGCCCCAACCACATAAATACTCATATACTCACACACACACATACAAACACACACAAACGTACACATATATATATACGCGTACACAATATGTGTATGTATGTGTGCCTATGAATCTATGTATATTTTTTTTCCACGAAAGCAATGACGACCTCTTAATTGTTTCCAGAAAAATGTCCATTGCAGCACGATTCTTGTCATGTCTTCCGAAAATCAAGTTGTCTTCAATGAAATAACCTTATTCACATTAGAGAGAAAAAAAAGCGAAAATAAATTGATGAACGAAAACGTGAAGCGTGTAACAACCACCACCACCACCACCAAAATCCCCAACCACCACCACCACCACCACCACCACCAAAAACCCCAACCACCACCACCACCAAAAACCCCAACCACCACCACCACCACCAAAAACCCCAACCACCACCACCACCACCACCACCACCACCACCACCACTACTACTGGTAACAGCAACAACAGCATAAGTACTCCTGTATATGACCTGTATGACTGCATCTTACTGCAAAATTATGACGTTTACTGTTGAGAGTAACTTAAAGTGCAAACGAAGCCGGAGGTATGAAAAAGGAAAAAAGAGCGAAAAATATCTTTTTAATATAGTTTCCTAACATGTTGATACATAAGGAACGTGAATGTTATAAACACAATGATATCTACACGGAAATATAGAAATGTTAAAACCGTACACGTACGTTGCTGAACATAGATTTTGTTTTCTGTATTTGTTCCTTGAGCAACGCTGCTGAAAGAAATCTGCAATATAATTGGTATTATTATCAAATAAAACAGAACGAAAGAAATGGTAATATTTTATATGAAAGGAGGGGGAGGAGGACATTATTCGTTGTTTGGGCGGTGGTGAAATGTGACAAAAATACCGTGGGGAATATATACATTCTTTTCTACTCTTGGCACAGGGCTTTGAAATTTTGAGGGAGGGGGCCAATCGATTAGATCGATCCCAGTACGCAACTGGTACTTAATTCATCAACCCCGAAAGGATGAAAAGCAAAGTCGACCACGGTGGAATAGTATATATATATATACATATATATATATATATAAATATGAATTTACGTCTTTTGTGTAAATATGTTGATCAATTTGGTACATAATCGAAATCAACATTATTCTATTATTTTACTCGTCGCGATTTCCGTTCGAGGATAACATTTTGAAGTCTTAACTATGGAAGGAAATCTAAGACAAAATCGTAATTTTCCTGAAAATTCAACAACGAAATGTGTTATATGTTTAATCAAACTTCAATATTTAAGTGGATCAAAGACAGCCTTTCTCTTTAATTTTTGATAAAACAAGTACGAATGCTATGATCTCCCTATTTAGCCATTCTGAGAGATTAAGTGTTTGTATTTCGCCTCCTAAGTTATATATTTATAAATGAATTTACTTCTAAAATTTTCATTCGGCGTAAAATGATAAACCACGTAATTAACAGTGAACAAATTCTCCTCCTACTCCTCTACCTTTTTCTTCTTCCTTGTCTTTCCCCCTATTCCAACCATCACCCTCATCTTCACCACCACACGTCATAAGAAAAACAAAGCAAAACAAACAAAAAGCAAACAAAAGGAAACGAGCTAAACAGCAGTTGGCTTCGTTTTTTTTTTTTCCGACATAAGCAACTAACATCAACTACCTCGGCCGGTTTCTGTTTTTCTCTTGATTAAGCTTTCTCCTTAGATTGGGGAAACCGATTCAGTTGTGCTACCAATTAATTACCTTTCCTTGAATTAGCGCGTAAGTGTTTAATTATTCCACAAACACGAGTTATCTGAATGTAATTCTCAGTCAGGATTTATGTAAGACAGTGTATAATAAGGCTGGAGCTTGAACTTACAGGCATAACCCTACCGATAGGCTTCTGTATAGTTACCACTTATACAGATTCTCTCACAAATTATGAGCCGACCAGACGCTATACAAAATATGATTTGCAAAATATGATTTCCTGAAGACGGCACGCACGAAGCTCAAACTTAGGGCTGTGTGTTTCCAAAGCGAACTTCTTAACTTTTCGGTCACACTATATAAAATGTTTCTCTGTGTATAACACACAAAACAAGTAATTCAGCGTTTTCGCTCGACCTACAATGAATTATAACTAAATCTATTTGAGAACACACGCTACTGACTTAGAAGCGAAAGGACATATCTGATCGTGGAATTTCAGACAGAGAATGTCTGAACAAAATACGGAATGATCGTGGCTGACTAATCTTTGTTTATACGTTAGAATGATATCAGAGCTGACTTCGTACAAAACATGACCAACGAGAATGGTTCTCAATGCGATAAACATGGAAGTAGCAGTCTTTATTTTGATGTCAGCGTGACTTTAGTGTGTGATCTTGAGCTGCTGTTTTCGTTTCAATTCATATTTGACAGTAGGTCATTCTTTTTAATAACGAACGATAATATATCTTAATATCTATGTCTGCAAAACTGCCTTGCAACCATCCAATATTAAGAAGACAATTTCCTCTTTCGGAATTGAAAAAAAGAAATACAAAACAAAAACAACCACAAAATTTCGATTGTTGGCAAATACATGAGGAAGTCTTGGATTACATTTAGGAAGTAGACTTTGTTTTATGGGAAATTTGATTTGTTTAATCAATAATATAATAAATAGAGTTGTATGAAGCAGAGAGTTAATAAATTATTCAATCAACTAGCATGTATTCCTGACTCACATACTATATTACCACACTTCATCACATCATTATTATTAATATCTATATTACATAGAAAGTTTCAAGCCTGCGGGATCATTATTGATTGTTTGGCTTGGCACAGAACCAAGTGTTATATGAAAATATAATAGATTAGTCAGAGAGAGATAAAGGGCAGCGCCCATGACCCCTTTAAAGTTTTCTGTGATTATTGGATAGAAAACGAAGCCGCTATTTTGAGAGCAGATACATGGTTCAAATTCATGTGGTAGCGAACTCTGCTAAATACAGATGAATATGTATATACACACACGAGCAGACACACATATTGAAATTTATGGAGATCACGAGAAGCGTTTATTCTCAATAAAAGTAAATGAAAGAATGAAGCCATTGAATACAGTGTTTAGAAAACATGTTACTTGCCCAAAGGTAAATGTATACATAATCGATATTTGATATTACGTTATAACGTAACCTAATTAATTTTTCTGTTGAAAGATAACCCATAAAAAACGTCGAAGATTCTAGAAATATCTGTCCTACGAAATATTTCTCCGGTTTATGTCAACAACCTCGACGCATTCATAGCGATCTTGAGGCGATGAGTTTGAAATAGCTTTATTTTGCAATTATAATTCTGATACGGCTTCTAGAGTACAAAGATTGCATCAGTAAGCTACGGTTAAAAAACAGAAAGTAGGCAAAGAACAGAGCGCAAGCTTACTCTCTCTCTCTCTCTCTCTCTCTCTCTCACACACACGCACACATGCATGTATGTATATATGTATGTACGTATATGTGAGTGTGCATGTGTGTATGGCTGAATGCGTGTATCTGTTTTTATGTTCAATATCTTCATGATTCGTGATCAAGAAAGAACAAAAATTGAAATTTGTAAAAATTCCTCAGAACACACACACTCACATTTATATAAGCTGTCCGAAACTTCCAAGTAATTCTAAATACTAGACTTGTTAAAGAATAATAAATGTGTACTCATATTCATATTCACTGAATTATCCTTCAATTTAATGTAGAATTACTTTTACTATAGCACGAAAACAAACGTTAATAAGCATATGTGTGTATATATATATGTGTGTGTATATATATATATATATATATATATATATATATATAAGATTCTTCCAAGTCCAATGGTTTATATCATCTAGTGTTTCATTCTATTTTAAGACGTTGTGAAATGTTTAACGGCAGTTCAGCCGCCACGTCGTCTCCGTCGTTGGTCCTTGGCATTCTCATTCCGAAATCAGAGCAACTGACAGAAAAATGAGTTTTGCATGAACAAACATGACATCTGTAAATAATATAAATGTTATTGTGTGTAGAACACTTGCCAATCCTTATTCAATAGAAACCAAGAAAGCTTGCTATGAAAAACTTCAATTCGACATTTACTTGTAAAACTTCACCTGTCGTAATTCAGACGATATCACTTTACATCGGGATTACGTCGAAAGAACGAGTGGGCGAATGTAACATTTGGATGAATAGTAATCGTTAAATAGTATCGATTTTTGCTTATACTATACCTTGGTTCGTTGGTTGGTTGCTATCTGGTCTAAAGGATGAACAATTTATTATATATCTGAATAAATTGGATATCTTCCAATTTGCTGATATACAGGTTATTTAAAACCAGCAATCGTCTGCAACCTTATTCAATATTATGTGTAGAGGTTCATAATTTTGTACTCTTTCATGTTCTTCTTATGCATGTGCATGTTTGTGTGAACGTATCTGTATCCATGTATCTCTTTACACTCACACACACATACACAAACACAGTGGACATTGCTGCTGCTGCAGGTGTTGTAGTCGCATATCACTGTCTGTCATGCTGTAAAATTACTCTCCTGCGTTTTGAGAGCGAATGCCATTACAAAACTGTCAAATTAAAATTATAATATTTGTTAGATAACTTAATATGTTTTCTGACATAAGAAATGGAATTATATTTAGCTTTTCAATAAAATATCATTAATCTTGTTATTTTGGTAAATTTAATCTAGGCAGGAGGCTTCACTTTCATTTATTAACCTAACTATTTGTGTGCATCTGAACATTGATAATTATTATAGAATTGAAAATGGCTGGCTTTTATCTAATTTTCACGTTAGCTGCTTGCTGGATTTTCTGAAGATGAACAATCATTGTTGAAGAGTTATTATTTCGCTATGTCTATATCTGTTGTATATTTCTGCAAGTGATACGGTCTGTGAAAAGCATTGCTTTGCTAACGTAGATTTTTCTGTTTAAAAGAATAGAATAGAGTTGTTTTTGTATAATAATTTTCGATTTATACTTACAATTAGAAACTTCTCTATGTAAGACTTTTTCATATACGTTTCCATCAAAAGTAATGTCTATAATGAGCTTTTCGCTTTTCATCTAATCAGGTTTTAATTGCCTTAATGCTATTATTTCTTATGGAAATTTCCAGAATATTACTCAACGTCTGCAAAACCTATTAATCTCATTGCAGGCGTTGATTGCTTTATTTTCCAAATATTAATTTATGATGAATGGTACTAACAGCTCGAAATATAGACCTGCCCTTAAGTTTCTCGGTCAGCAACACAAACTAACGTATCAGAAGGGAAAGTCTATGAATAATCTTTTGTGGATTTGAGAGAGACAATATATTTCACTGAAGTCAATGAAGGCGCGTGTCTGCAGTGATTAAGGGGTTCGATTTGCAGCGGCGCATTGTGTTTTAAGCAAGACACTTTATTTCACGTTGCTCCAGCGCATTCCGCATGCAACACCTAAAAAGATGAGTCGTATCTGCATTTAAAAGGGGTGTCCCTGTCACACTCTGTATCACGCTGAATCTCCCCTAGAACTACGTTAAGGGTGCGCGTGTCTGTAGAGCGCTCAGCCATTTTCCCGTTAATTTCACAAGCAGGCTGTTCCGTTGATCATATCAACTGGAACACTCGTCGTCGTCACTGGCGGAGGACCAGTTAAATTGTCAAAAATAAAAAAATAAATAAAAAACGTTCGGAAAATTAGCAGAACAGTTAGAGCACCAGTATGTGTTGCGGCTCTTTTCATTCTGAGTTCGAATACT
Organism: Octopus bimaculoides; assembly: GCF_046866305.1. Taxonomy (NCBI): domain Eukaryota; kingdom Metazoa; phylum Mollusca; class Cephalopoda; order Octopoda; family Octopodidae; genus Octopus; species Octopus bimaculoides. The sequence continues at coordinate 51,943,983 of NC_142945.1, read as the reverse complement.
GTCGAGACATACTTAGCCTTTCGTTCCTACCAGGGTCAATACCCAAGTGCTGGAGTTGATGTGAAGGTGCTTTGATACATAGGAAACAGTGAATACATACATTCACTAGTTTTGCGGAAAACTTGCCGGGCTGTAATAAACTCTGAGAGCGCAACTGAAGCAGAAATAGACAACCATCCACGTATCATACAAACTGTATATATACATAGTTGAAAGGCTTGATGCCGTGGCTGTTGTCTGAGATAAAATCTTTTCATAGACATGGGGTGTTGAACATACAATATATTATAATTATCGACCTCAAAAGGAGAAAAGACAAAGTCGACCTCGGCGGAATTTGAACTCAGAACGTAACGGCAGACGAAATACCGCTAAGCATTTCGCCCGGCGTGCTAACGTTTCTTATTTCTTTATTGCCCACAAGGGGCTAAACATACAAGGGACAAACAAGGACAGACAAAGGGATTAAGTCGATTACATCGACCCCAGTACGTAACTTAATTTATCGGCCCCGAAAAGATGAAAGGCAAAGTCGACCTCGGCGGAATTTGAGCTCAAAAGGTAGACAGACGAAAATACCGCTAAGCATTTCGCCCGGCGTGCTACCGACTCTGCCAGCTCGCCGCCTTAAGTGATGTCATAATATGATCCGTAGCAGTGCACCGGGTATTCTGCCAGTCTCTTCACATTAATGTGCTCCACCCACTTTAATATGAGCCAGCACGTGTGCCTTTACAAAATAGGTAGAAAATAGCAGTAAAATAAACTTCAAACTACACTTTATTGTCCTAAAAGACACGCACATGCACATCGGTTCGTGTTATCCAAGGTATACCATGTCAGGAATAAATAAATTCGTTATCATCTTCTGAGTAAAGTCGGGATTATGGCTTTGATCCTAAGTCTGCAGAATCAGGAACGTCTTGGACACTGAAGATCACCGACGCCACCAACAGCACAGCCGCCGTAACCACCACTTTTTATAATTTCTAAATTGTTAACGTAGAGGTTTCCAAATTATGTCACTGATATTCTCTAGGTGTGTCGCAAAATTGATTTTAATCTAATTAGTTTTTTTACAAATATTTGTCTGTGAAATGTTCTTGACAATTTGGCTTAAATTTTGACAGAAAACTTGTATTTAGTTGTTTATTTATTAATTAATTTATTAATTTCGTTAATTTTGTGTCTCTAACAAAACTTAATTATTGTGTCGCGCCAAATTGTATTTTTATGAAAAATGTGTCGTCAACGTGTTAATTTTGGAAAAAATTCTCTGGTATTGAGAATTGAATATTGATTTCCCATTAAGGAAAAACCATACATATTTTAGGAGAACGACATGCTCTACTTATGAAATATTTTCTAGAAAAAACTGTCAACAGTAGCAGCAGTAATAGGAGCAGCAGCTGCAATAGTAGTATTAGTTGTTGTTGATTTTTAGCCCCGGATCATCAATTAAGTGGATCTCTGACCAGGACCAACACTCCTTTCTCATTTAGGGAATTACATTAAGAAACCATGTTCTTATTGAAACGATGCAGTGTATGATCTGAAGGAATCCTTAGTTGCGATTTCCAATAGGTTGTGCAAACATGTAGATGCTCTTCCATTAGCTGTGCTGTCACTATTGCGTCATCATTGATTCAGAAATCTTATAATCAAGAGCATTTCAATCCGATTTTTCGTGTACCTAGGTCAGCAGTGTTGAATGTACCCTTCCAATGTTAAGACTATTTTGTGAGATCTGAGGTAATTTATGACTGCTATTTCTAGTCAGTCACGAAACTACATTGTGGGCCAATCGTTAGCTTGGTCAACGATGCAGCTTTTTTTATTTATTATCTAACTTAGGTCTGCAGCGATCGAACAAACTTGTGATCAAAAA
>NC_142945.1:51899595-51937095 GCF_046866305.1 Octopus bimaculoides | reverse complement strand
TATATAGACACACGCGTACATGCAAACATATGTCTACATTTATAAAGTCACCTTCACATATACACATACAAATATACACCAATACAAATACATACGTACACATACATTTACATGCATATACAGTGTCACTAGCCCTGCTCTACCTCCTTTTATGTCTTTAGATATGCATTTTTTTTTCAGCACAACAAAGTGTATCATACACAGAATCTGCTGGAATATTTCTTATCACATAAAACTAACCCATTGCAGTGTGAGGCCATATCATTTTAACACTGACATAAGGCTGTGATCTGGCAGAAACGTTAGCACGCCGGGCGAAATGCTGAGCGGTATTTCGTCTGTCTTCACGTTCTGAGTTCAAATTCAGTCGATTATACTTTTCATCCTTTCGGGGTCGATTAAATTAAGTACCAGTTAAATTACTGGAGGTCGATCTAGTCCCCTCTTCCCAAATGGGTGCCCTTGCAGCAAAATTTGAAACCATTATAACATTTACATGACCTCCCAACTAGGGAGTCTCTGCATCGAAGTTTGACCTACTAAATACACGCACTATTCACATTGATGTTCTCTTTATCTTTAATATTATTATTAGTTTATTTGTCTTATGAGATCTCCACTTCAGCTTTAATTTTATTAGTTTATTTGTCAAAAGTGAATATCGAATAAAGGATGCATGTGTTTGTTGGCAAAACGGTCGTCCCAAAATATAATATGTTAAAAGACACTTACCCAGACGGTTACATAATGAGATGGAATAGAGAATTATACGGCCTCGTTACATCTGATGAACCTAAATCTACCACCCTACCCTACAATCAACACATAACGACCATTTACTAGTTTCGCATGCTATCACTTCCCAGTGATCTTTGTGACGTCACTGTAACCAGTTTCCGGTTGGTTACAGATAGAATGGCATAATGTTAGAAATCATCGCGTCATCACCTCTTTGACCAGTTGGTAGTTTCCACATCTTACAAGCTTGGTGAGCTGCTGTATGACATTAAATGAAACTTTGATGGCGTAGTTTTGCGATATACGAACGAGCATTAATTAACTAAACAGACAATTCTATGAGTCACTCTGTAGAATTGAAATGTCTTCGTTCTGCATTGCACTTGCAAAACAAAGACAGAACAATTCTATAATATTAGTCATAGAATTGTCTGAATTTACATAGAATTGCCATGCTTGCTCATGTACATAGATACATCCAAACATGCATATATACATACATGCACAAAATTTCTCTCTCTCTCTCTCTCTTTCAGAAACACCCCCATACACAGACACACACATATATCTATATTTGTAGACGTAATGATATATGGGTGTGTGCGTGTGTGTGCTTCTTGAATCGTAAATCTGAGTTCCACAAATCCGTCTTCTTTCGTTCTCTGTTCAAATGTCTCTAATACCAGCTTTCACATCTGCAGGGCGCATACACTGACGTACTAGAGAAACACTAGGATTCACGGAATCGACTACAAATTTCTCACAAAATTGCTGGCCTTGACACAAAATTTGAAACCACATGATCAAGTGGAATCATTAATACGACGGCCAGTATATCCTGTGGTATGTTTTCCAACACCTTTTGTACGGAGTTCAAATTCCGCCGAAATCAATTTTGACTTTCCTTTATTTAGGATTCAGTAAAATTAATTACCAGCCAAAGATTGCTAGCTATGGTATTTGACAATCCCGACCTAAAATTATTGGCCTATGATTATTTGCTGGCAGAATTGTTAGCACGTTGGACGAAATGCTTAGCAGTATTTCGCCCGTCGCTACGTTCTGTGTTCAAATTCCGCCGAGGTCGATAAATTATGTACCAGTTATGCACTGCGGTTGATGTCATCGACTAGTCCCTCCCCTAAATTTCAGGCCTTCTGCCTGAAATTAGTAGAAAGGATTCTTCTTCTTATTATTATTAAGAGGGTGAGCTGGCAGAATCGTTTGCACGCCGAACGAAACGCTCAGCGGTATTTCGTCCGTCTTTACGTTCCGAGTTCAAATTCCGCCGAGGTCGATTTTGCCTTTCATCCTTTCGGGGTCGATAAATTAAGAACCAGTTGCATACTGGGATCGATCTAATCGACTGGTCCCCTCCCCACAAATTTCAGGCCTTGTGCCTATTGTAGGAAGGATCATCATAATCATCAACAATTATCATTATTATTATTATTATTATCATCAAGGCGGTGAGTTGGCAGAACCTTTAGCGCGCTGGACGAAATGCTTATCGTTATTTCACCCGTCGCTACGTTCTGTGTTCAAATTCCGCCGACGCCGGCTTTGCCTTCCATCCTTTCGGGGTCCATAAAATAAGTACTAGTTGAACACTGGAATCAATGTAATCATCTCAAACCCTTCCCGAAAATTGCTGCCCTTGTGGAGAAATTTGAAACCATTGTTGCTGTTGTTGTAGTTGCTGGTAGTGGTGGTATTGATGTCATCATCTCCGTTGTTGTTGCTTTCGTTGTTGTTGTTCTTGCGGTTGTTATCTAGCAATGTATGACGGCTAATGAATTCAAACATCAATCGAAGCATTGACATAACGTATATTGTCCATCAATACACACGCACATCGCATGCGGAATGATCAGATCAATAACTATAACTGAACTACGTTTATAACGAATAGCTGCCTGCATTATTTATTTATTTATTTATTTATTTAATGAGCTATTCATTCTTTCATTATGGCAAGTCTTTTATCACTGCAACGATGCATTGTGGTGAAGCCACAAGGCTTTTTCACATCAATATACACAATCTGATGTATAAAAAGAACGTTGGAGATTGACCCTCAACAAAGTAATTACAAATATTTACAAAAGTTCTTGTTGTTGTAGTTGCTGATGTTGCGTAGGTACAGATCAACCCTTACCCAACAGAAATATATTGTTTGAACATATTTCAAAGACATCCCATCCGTGACCATCGCATATTTTTTTGTTTATGCGTAGAGTAATTGGTTTTGGGAGAAAGCCAGCAGTTTCGGGAGACGAGATAAGTCGAATACATTGACACCAGTGTGTAACTGGTACTTATATTATCGATTCCGAAATGATGAAAAGAAAAGTCGATCTTGGCAGTATTCGAAGTCAGAACGTGAAGACGGACGAAATGCCCCTAAGCATTTTGTCCGGCGCGCTAACGGTTCTGTGCTCTCTACCTTGTATACCTAGAGTAATTAAAATAATGTGAAGGCGCATGGCCCGGTGGTTAGGTCATGGGCTACATGCGGTCCGCTGAACTCTCTGAATGGCACAATTAGCGAAAATGGCCCGGCGCGGCCCGATCCTTCAAGACCGTAGTTTCGATTCCCAGACCGGACCGTACATAGTACTCTTGAGCAAAAAACTTCATTTCACGTTGCCCCATTATACTCAGCAGTACATAAACTCCAACAATAGCTAAGAAGAAGTTAAACCTACAACTGATTAATGTCCCGTTCAGGTGGCAGTGTTTTAATCTCAACCATTTTTCACCGAATTCATGAGAAACTTATACATAAATCTACTTAGAACAACATAATCGAATGTGGCCATCCACATTTAACACTGTAGACTAGAATTTTAGGTAAACTTGGTTGCTATCTCTACGACAGCTACGAGATTCCATGCCTATCTATATATCGATTATTGTTTCAATTAATATTTGTTATTTTATTAACTCCTGACCTTAGACTGCATTTATGCTACAGCTTCACCTTCAGGAAGCTTTTAGTCGACGTTAACAACGCTGGTGCTTATTTTATCAAGCCATATTGTATCGATTGACTAAGTTAATATTTTGACACTGCACCAATTGTATAAATATGATCATGAACGATCATAAACACAAACATATAATACACACATTATGTATACAAACACACATATGTATGTATATGTATACATCTGTATATCATTAGTTTTCTGTTGGTGATGAAGTGATGGATATGTATTATACAAACGTCAGAGTAAATCAATTATGGAAACAGTTATTTGAATAAATCCTTTTAGATATTACATAAATATAAATATATGCATGTGCGGGCGTGTATGCATGGATTTATGTTTGCTAGTTTATATATATGCATACATAGATTTATTTTAATATCATCTGGGTAATAACCTCATAACGTGTGTTTCAAAGCTCCTAGCCAGTTGTAGGCTGTTCATTTGTTCATTCCATCTTCTTGTTTTACAATATATATATATATACACATATATATAAAGTTTCGAATGTGTGTATAGATATATATATATATATATATATATATATATATATATATATATATATATATATATGTGTGTGTGTGTGTGTTGTGTGTGTGTGTGTAAGTATGCATATATATATATATATATATATATATATATATATGTATACATACATACGAAAACATACACACATATATATATATAACTACACGCACATGCATATACATACACTTATACGTAATTATATAGTTATGTGATATATATGTGTATATATATATATATATATATATATATATATATATATATATATATATATATATATATGTATACGTACATATATACATGCACATAAATATGTATTTATCCGTGCGTGCGTCTGTGCGCGCATGAGATATAAATATAATTACATTGGTAAGCTTTATATATATTCATTTTGTCTTGCTCTCCAAATCAATAGCATACACGAAACATATGACTGTTTTCGTAGAACACTACTGATTAAGATCTCGGCTAATATCACCTCTGTGTCAAGCTCCTTTAACGTGTTTTCTATTTCGGTATATCATATAGAGAAACGTAGAAAATGCGATAAGCAGTGGCAGTTCTTTAGTTCATTTTCATATTACTTCAAACGTTATTGATGCGTAAATTAACTACCGTATTAATTTTCACAGTGAAGATAAACGCTGTGTTTATTAAACATAAAGCATGAATATTTATTTACAGCTTAACTGCAGAGACACCATTACATCATTTCAGCTTGTTGATACGCATCAATAAACAATGTATTCATTCGTAAATACTCGAGTGTAGTGACTCTATCCATCGCATGTATTATATAGCTAAATGCAAAGTGTTTTGTTAAGCATGTTTGCATTTCACTTATAATGTAAACTAACGCGGTTCTCTCTCTCTCTCTCCCTCCCCATTTGCATATATACATACGAACCTACATACATGCAGACACACATACATATGTATATATATGTGTGTGTGTATGTGTATATGTATGTGCGAATGTTTAATAATAGTTCAATGTTACAAGTGTTTCAGTATCATGGTACTTTATTCATAATTGGTGCATTATATACACACTCACACGCACACACGAGCGCGTGCGCACACACGCATTATTGTGTCGGGGAGAGTCCTGGTTTCATGCATTATTTCTTGCAACCTCTCCAGTAGGCTCCGCAGACAATAAAATATGCATCAATACTCGAATTCACATAAAAATCTTGCAAACCAAATGCAAAAGCGAAATATATACATATATATATATATGTATCTATATATACACACAGACACACCCCACACACACATGTATGCATACATTTGGGCAATAAACCAGCTCAAGACTGAATGGAAACAGCATTATTGCAGATCATGGCCTGTTTCTCTGGACATTCTACAGTCCAATCTAGCTTTTCAGACGAAGCGGCTACTCACCGCGACAACTCCTATGTAGAAATTCGTTGGATCGGCCTAGATTAAGTCCAATTATATCTTGGACTATACCGTCCCAGACAGATTTTGTTTTGCAAGGTGTCAGTCTGTTATTTTAGGGTAATTTGTGCATTGTTTCTAGCATGCCGAGTGACCATATCGTATGTGTGTGTAGCAAGATAGGCAGAGTGATACATAGACAGACATAGGAAAATATACATACTTAGCTTGATAAATGAAAAGATAGAGTGGTAAATTTAATGTTTGGGAAGAGTGTAAGTGTCAAGTCGGATTAAACAAAATAACCAAAACTAGAATACATTATACAATTCAGATATATATCACTAACGGTCGACGCATTAATTTACTTTGGCACATTCAAGTATGTCAGTTAATTAAACAGCATGCGATATTAAAACATAAATTTTTCATAATTTAGTGAAGAATCTAACAATTTTAAATGATATCTGTTCGACATTTCAAAATTAAAAAGTTTTATTGACTATATATGCATACCTCTCTATAGATACATATATACAAACATGTCTATATATGACGGTCTACATGTATACATGCTTCTATGCTGATATATGTGAAAAGATATGATTATATGCATATACATTTATATATTGGAAACACACGTGTATATGTATATATATATATATATATATATATATATATATATATATATATAAAATTATAATATAGGGTATCTAAGAGATACCACCACGCTGAAAATAACAGTCAAATCTTGACTCTAAACCACAATAAATGTTCATATAGCACGAAGAGCGAAGACGAAGATAAAATAAACTAGCAAAAATACTGGTGGTATCTCTTAGATACTCTATATTATAATTTTAAATCATTGTTACCTTTGATGGTTTTTATTCCCATGCTGGCCACTTGATAAGATCAATATTTTAAATATCGATCTTATCCTTATTTATATAAATTTATATTGTCATTATATTTACTGCGGTAATTATTCTGACCATATCGCACGAGGAGTTTTTAGGCGGGCAATTTAAACTGGTCGTGTGCATACATGCATATATATGTATGTATACAGTCGTATATGTAAGTATATTGTATGTTTATATATATATATATTTGTATTTATGTGCTTTTCTGAGTGTATTTCCACTGATGAAGGCAAAGCATTTTATTATGCAAAGCCAGAAATCTGGGATCTGGAATTATCCAGTATTTTTGCTAGTTTATTTTATCTTCGTCTTCGCTCTTCGTGCTATATGAACATTTATTGTGGTTTAGAGTCAAGATTTGACTGTTATTTTCAGCGTGGTGGTATCTCTTAGATACCTTATATTATAATTTTAAATAATTGTTACCTTTGATGGTTTTTATTCCCATGCTAGCCACTTGATAAGATCAATATTTTAAATATCGATCTTATCCTTATTTATATAAAATATATATATATATATATATATATATATATATATATATATATATATATATGCTATGTTTGTGCATGTGGATATACGAATGTGTGTATATACATACATACGCAAACTCAAAAACACCCACTGACACACTTACACACACGCGCGCGCGCGCACACACACACACACACACGCGCACACACACACACACACACACACACACACACGGCATCCTCCATATTTGTGTTAATGTGTCTGCGAGTGTATACGCGTCCATTGATATATATATATATATATATATATATATATATATATATATATATATAATGTATATATGCATATACATACACACACATATGTACATATAGATGTAAATACTTATTTTCATATACGTATGTATCTATAATTATACATCTATACATTCTTATCGGTATAAACGAACATGTACATATGTACACACACACACACACACACACACATGCATAAATTATCATCATTGTCATCATCAGCAAAGAAAATTGATTCTTCGAAAATTTGTTCTGATTTCTATATAACTCTTCAGACGTCAAGATTATTGTCTTCAAATGATATCTTGATAGTTTTAATGGCATTTCAAACCATTCATCTGATGATAATCATTGAACTAAATACCTGATTTAATAGCTGAAACTTTCCAGGAAATCAACTCTATCATAGAATTGTTGTTGTTGTTGTTGTTCTGGTTGTTGTTGTTTAGCCCCAAGCGAATAATTATCGATCTGACAATTATTCACCAAGTGAATTCTACCCAACTCTATCTCATCTTTATTAACGCAAAGTGTATCTAGAATGTCGTTATCGACTTGATAATGTCCCAGTTGTTCTCTTTGGATAATATCATGCTAGACGAGATATTATCTGTAACATTCCAATCGTGACCATCCCATCCAATATTCTTTCGTATAGAGTATATGTAAAACTACATTATATAATATGTCTCTCATTTTTATTTCCATGTTTTCCATGATCAAGCAGCACTAGGATCAATGACATCCTCTCATCGTTTAGAACTACATACATACATACATACATACATGTATACATACATACATACATGTACACATGCATACGTACATACGTCTGTGTGTTGCTGTCTATGTGTATGTGCACAAAGATCCTACGTGTCTGGCCTCTGGTTAGCAGAGGGTACAGAAGCTCATCTCCTATCTACACCTTTTCCTCCTTGTGGTTTAAATTCCTACTCACTGTTTACACATCCTGCACATCCATTGCAACTTACTCCCCGCTCTATAATTACCCTTCTGTGTCTCTTTTGCTATTCTTTATCCGTTTCTCTCACGTCAAACATACTGTACCCTCACCTCCAACCAGAACCCGAAAAAGCATATTCCCCTTGCACAGACGTCAACATAGGATTTTATACGCAAATACACTTCCATACATATGTAAACATCGCTTTATCAACCACTGGATTTTCTCGTTGCTCAAACATTAATAGACACATTTTACTGCTAACCACATCCTTGCATTTAAGCCATTTGTCTTTCTATAATAAAATTGGGGATATTAAATAACTCTCTATCCGGCACTTTGAACTAATCAAAGTGAAATAAACACACACACACACACATGTATATATATACATATATATATATATATAGGAAAATGAAAAAAAGACAGAATGCTGAACTGGGAGCATAATTTAATAAAGATTTTTTCTAACCGGTTTTCATTGCGATGAAGCAAATTATGGAGAAGAAGGAGAATGAAAATGTTTTTTCACAAAGAAGTACAAAAAAGTACAAGATGAAGAAAATAATATATAAAACAATAATATATAAAAAAAAAAATAAATATACCCATACATTATATTGTCTTTGGGCTTTTGTAGTTCAATAGTAGTTCATGTATAAATTGGTAGGAAAAATAAGGATGCATGAGAGTTGAGAGTTTTGTTAGGTTTAAAAAAAGGGTTAAAAGTTTGTGTTAAGCAGGAAATGTCGTGTCAAAACAGGAAGTGTGTGTAAGGGGAGACAAGTGTTTTTAGTTAGAGTTATGAACTCTTTTTTTCCAAACAGGAAGTTTGTGTCTGTTCATAGAGAAATAAGGTCACTGAGGGGTGTGTGTGTTAAGAAATGGTTGGAATTTCTCTATGAAAAGATTCTCCTTGTTGATTTTTTTTATATATTATTGTTTTATATATTATTTTCTTCATTTTGTACTTTTTTGTACTTCTTTGTAAAGAAACATTTTCATTCTCCTTCTTCTTGATAATTTGCTTCATCGCAATGAAAACCGGTTAGAAAAAATCTTTATTAAATTATGCTCCCAGTTCAGCATTCTGGCTTTTTTTCATTTTCCTATTATTTCTCCACGTGCGGTTAACACAACCCCACTATTTACTGACTTATATATATATATATATATATATATATATATTTCGGCCGAAGGTAATTAACTTCACGGAGAGGCGTGACACATGCGGGCAGCCCATCGACCCTCCAATATCATAATAACTTCATTATGGATTTAATTAGGTTTAAAATACTGTTTGCTGTGATTAAGTTGCTGTTCGGGAAACTTCGTCCCGGAGACGCAAAGCATTTCGCGAAAACAATTAACTTTGTTTTTCTTTTCTGCTCCAGTATAATGGGAAACAATTAGCTTAATTGATGTAATAACAGCATATAGAACCTATATTTACCTTCCTACCCACCTACCGACCTACCTACCTACATACACATATATATATGCGTATGTATATATATATGTGTATATATATATATACAGGAATATAAATAAAACATAAAAAACAGACAGTGTTGGAACTCTTTTAAACTAAATAATATATTCCTCTATACACAATCATACAAAAAACCCCACCTCTTTTGTATTTATTTTTACTCGCACATATATATATATATATATATACATATATATATATGTATTTATGTCTCTCTCTCACTCCCTCTCATTATATATATATATATATATATATATATATATATATATATATATGTATGTATGTATATATATGTATACAACAGGTAATCAAGAGGCCTGAAATAAAATGTGTTTTTTTTGGGGGGGGGGGGAGAATGTCGGTTGCCTGCTGAGTGGAGAGAATGATTCGATAAGTTTAATGGAAAGATGGGGGAATAGAATACACATAAAATAAAAAGAAAAAAGAGTGGGATGGGAGAAGAAGAAGAAGAATTAGAAGAAGAAGAATGGGAGAGGACGAGAAGAAGAATCGTGATGTTTGAATGCGTTGGAATGAGACTGATAAAGCAAGGATATGCTATAGTAATGAGGTGACCAATAATGACATCTAGAATACTTATGCATATATATAGTTTACACACACACACACACACACATATATATATATATATATACATATACACACATACAGTTACATAAATACGTACATACACATATACACAAACAAACACACACACACACGCATATATATATCATTGTGTGTGTGTGCGTGCGTGTGTGTTTGTGTATGTGTGTGCCATGCCATATTTCTAAAGAGGAAATTATCTAGAAACGTAGAGAAGATACTAAATTAAAGAGATTCATAGAGTCTGAAAGTGTTTTCTTTCAAACTATAACAGTAACTTATAATTATTTCATTGTCTCGTTAATTAGCCATTCGGAAGAGACTAAACACTGTTTTAGACATTATTGTACGTTACATATAACACAAACATTTACTGATAGCCAGCCACAAGTACAAATATATTTAAGATTATTCATTTGAGGGAACGATGTGAATAAAATATGGTGGAATCCACCGGTAGAAATCAATCACATATCGCTTGCTTATTGGACAATCTTGACGCAATTCATCTCAGATGTTACTACCCTATACATCTAACCGAAATAATAGAACTTTGCTCGTTGTAATATTCTTCCTCCCTCTTAACGTTCTGAGTTCAAATTCCGCTGAAAACGACTTTACCCTTCACACACATACACACGGACTCAGCCTTTGACCCTGAAATTCATAATGTAGACTACAATTTTCCTGACGATATTGTTTTGTGTGTGTGTGTGTGTGTGTGTGTGTGTGTGTGTGTGTGTGTATGTGTGTGTGTGTGTGTTTTGGCTGATTTCCCAAAATTCCTGTGATTTACTTTGAAACATCATTTTCTTAGAATTATGTTAATTTTGTATTATCTATACTATTTATACAACACCGTTGAAGTCAACTTTGTTCTAAATGGTTTAATCACACCAGATCAGTGGATCAGTCCGAATTATTATAACGTTCGATGAAGTGCTGCATGATATTTCTTCCGTTTTTTGTTCTAGGTTTCTAAGTGCTAGGGCAAGTGAAGCGGACTTCAACATGATAATACATTAAAAAGAAAAAAAGACCCGAAAACGTGATAGGTAGGATAAACCCGAAAAATATATTTTGTATTCTGTGGCAAAAAAATCCATGGCCAACATGCAGCACTTCGTCAAGGATCTACTCAGGATTGTTTCTAGTCTGATGACAGAAACAGAAAAACATTGTCTGCTTCTAAATTCTGAGAGCGCAGGAAGAAGAGAAATTTATTTTTCTTAAATCCATATGTATTCCTGAATAAGATTATTCATCATCAGTAAAAAAGTTACTGCAGCTTTCTACAAGCTGTTCTTATCGCTGATGATAATTTCTGCTAAGTGTGTCTCAGTTTTTCTTTCCTGAAATAGCTTATATTTAATACTATACTTATGTCCGTATTGCAGCAGATACAGTAAAGAATTGATAAAGATGTTCACCATTACACATCTTAGTCACATCACATACAAACTTCTGCATTCACTATCACTTATATCTCTTTTCTATTTCAATTTCTATTTTCGGTTTCGGCTGGAGGTTGCAGCCGTGCTTTATCACCGCCATTAGCATTAAAACTTGTTTATTTTAGACTCATTCCTCAATTTTCTCTTCAGAATCAGTCCTTGAGATGTAATGAGTTGGACAGAGCTTCTCTTCCTTCTGTTTCTTGCAGGAATGAGGGATCATCTGGTATATCATATCAACATTTATCTACATGTTCTTTAAACACACCAACATCTACACTTCTTAGATCACTGAGGTCTTTTAACAGAGTATTGAAAAGTTGTGGGACAGCGAATGCGGGATCCTTTGTATACTGCACTGCTGTCCATCCGGGTGACTGGTACAGCATCCTATCCCAAAGTTTTGTGTTCTAGCTTTCAGATCTTCCACATATACCATGACATATCTTTCGTGTCTTCTCTTCAAGGAGTAGAGCCTCAACTCTATTAGTTTCCCCCAGTGGTCAGTCTGTTGCACCGAGGCCATCTTCTTAGAGTAGTCGAGTTGGATTGCTCCGAGTTTTCTGCTGTTAATTTGACATCTTGTGGCGACCATAATTGAAAGCATCTTACCCAGGGGACTGAACACAGAATATTCTTCATTCGAACATGGTGCCCCACTCCTGTGTTCTGAATGATCTCATAATCCAACGTGTCAGTCACTCGGATAGTTTTGCGATCTTAGTAACATGCACAGGGAATGATGCATCACTACACATGTGGATTCACTAGTCAGGCACCGACTCTGAATCTGGGGTTGCAAAAACCTCGTGATCATATCATAAACACAACTCACACACTCCTCTATATTTACTGCCCATGCTTCACTACTATTCCCTAGTATGCATCTTACGCACGCCACACATAGACCTCTATATCCACTATAATAGACTATCACAGCACACAGACATAGACTATCTTCAGCACACCTCATATGGTCCTTTATATTCTCTGCTAGAAACGAAAACAGAAATTTGTCGGCATAAAAAAATATAAATATCAGCAGAAAATACAAGACAGCAGAAACTAAATATATAATGGAAAAATGAAAGAGACGAAGAATTGGGATTTCAAGAAACCTGACGTGTCACAGAAATAATTGGTGAAAGTTGATGAAAATTTTCCTGCACAAAATACAAGTGAAAACAATACCAACCGACTACGGTGTGAGCATTTTAATGAAGACGTTACAATACGTTTTGTTTGAAGACTAACTAATGCAGCTAATGTCGAAGAATTGTGTGCAAGGCACGGAAAAGTCCGAGACGTACATTTAGTGGAACAAAAGAGAGATAGTCTTCGTGTCGTGGTTTCAGACTTTATGACGGTGGCGTGTACGGGGACTAAAACCGAAACAACGTTTGATGAGTGGGTCACTTTTTAAAAACTCAGCCGCGCGCGTGCGTGCGTGCGTGCATGTGTAGGGTCTAAGACTTTTTGTCTATAGTCACTTGGGTCGAATAAGTATTTTGTCTATAGAATCTTCCCCCCCCACCCACAAAAATTGTAAAAATATCTAAATGACTATACTCTAATAATCTTGAAATAATATCTTGTGATAATGTATATCCACACACACACACATAGATATATAGATACATATTTATATATCATATATATATATATATATATATATATATATATATATATATACACCTATGTGTGTGTGTTTTAGATATACATTGTAAGCTCGCCCCCAGTTTGTTTGGCTGGAGTAATAATTGAAATCGTTGATGATAATGCTGATGATAATACTTATGATACTACTACTACTACTACTACTACTACTACTACTACTACTACTATAATGGAATAAAGAGTTCCTAAAAGTTATCTGCGTATGAATAAAAAATTCATAGACACATTATAAAAAATAACGTAGATAGTAATTTGTAACTGCCAAAATCAGGAGATGTGAATTATTTTGTCTAGCCATAGAATATAGTTTATAGTTTCTTGATATTTGACAATGTTTATAGAATATCCTAGGGCCGATAACAGGAATCAGAACACAACGAATGTGATATCAATAAAGTGAGAGAAGAGAAGACACTATAAAACCACGATAACAATGTTTTATATGATAATATTAAAAGACTCGCTGAATCAGTATCAGCATATATAATATATATATATATATATATATATATATATATATATAAGTTTTGTGCAAACTGTTTTAGTATCAAACACACCCATACATATATTATACACGCACACATGTACAAATATATACGCATGTATGCAAACACACATACAGGTATTATACTACATTTGTAGATAGGCATACACATACAGCGAAGACTCATGTATACACACATAATTTAATAGATGCTAACCGCTGCTAGGTTTCTGTAGGAGTATAACAGTATCGAGAAATTTACATAGACGCTTACGCATACACATGCAGGTAAGCACATACACATGCAGATAAGCACATACACAAACTTAATCACACGCTCGCACACGTACACATACACACAGAGAAATGCAGGGAAACAATTTTGTGTATGTCTGCAGAATACAAATGCAGGCGTGGCTGTGTGGTAAGAAGTTTCATTTTCGACCACATGGTTCCGGGTTCAGTCCCACTGCGTTGCACCTGGGGCATGTTTCTTCTACTATAGCCTCGGGCCGTCCAAAGTCTTGTAAGTGGATATGTTAAACGGAAATTGAAAGAAGTCTGTCGGTTTGTCTGTCTGTCTGTCTGTAAAGCTATCTGTCTGTCTGTCTGTCTGTCTCTATCTATCTATCTATCTATCTATGCTGTCGTCACATGCACTTGTTGTCTTGGAAAACATATCTTTCCTTCTTACTTCATCTGGGAATTCTGAGACTAAAGAGACATCTTCAGCAACACAAACATGTAGTGTCATTGTATGTCAACAACATAACATGTAGTGTCCTTGCTCATGTGGAGATCGTAATTGCTAAATATGTTTCTGTCAGAAACGGTATATACTGCAACATCCTTCAGTCTACTGTTGCCATCATAGTAACACTCTGTTGATGAACTTAAACCACTGACCACTGGTACTCTGGAAGTAATACGTTATCGCCAATACGCAGTTGTGCCGTAAACAACATCTGCTTTCCCACAGTAAGAACGTTTGTAGTTGGGTATTACTAAAAGGCAGCCAGTTTGACCAGCTAGTGGTAAAGCCTAGCAACGGATATATCTAACACATTACGCGCCACAAAAAAATCCAGTTCTTAGTGGGGTTTTCTAAAGAGAACAACTACGCCGTTGCCGCCGATTTAGAATTGTCTGTGAAGGCCGATTGGCACCAATCATTTCCTAAACCATAAAAAATTGTTTCCTTTCAGCAAAGTTTTTTTTTACTGTTTCTACTACGTTGAACGATTCCTTCGTTGAACAATTCCTTCGTTGAACGATTCCTTCGCTGGCTAATTTTAATTTAGCGATATAACAAATATTATTTCTTCCCTGCATTTATTCTCTTATTTTGCTTAAAACTCAATAAATATTTGGAAATCAAATTATAATATTTTTGCGGCATTTCTCCTCATATAATTTAACATATACAGCAGAAGAATGCAATGCTTCTCTTGTCTGCACAAATGAGCATAGCTGCAGTTGTCAAGAAGTCTAAAAGAAACAGAAAGCTGCAGTTGAAATGTTCAGTGAACTATTTCAATGTATATGACGTATTAAATGCTGTAAACAACGTTAACAAATCAATAATTTAATGATTGCATTCAGGTGTAATGTATTGTGCTTGAGGCAATTTAAAGATTCTGCAGCTATTAACGTTGTTGCGTATAAAAAAGACACACACTCATTACTTCGTTCTTTATCAACGACTATCATATTATCGAACCTGTAACGGGTAGCAAAGAGATTCTAATATGTTGATCAAATATACGTAATTCTGTTGTTAAACTAATTGTCGAAGAGTTAATTCGTTATATAAAAACATACATACATACATACATACATACATATGTGTGTGTGTGTGTGTGTGTGTGTGTGTGTGTGTCTGTGTGTGTCTGTGCGTGTGTGTGTGTTTTATAAAGCAAATTTACTTTTAGCTGAAGTTGACTATAGTGCCCTTGGTTAAAGATCTTCAGTGGTTTAATTAGGCTACGCCCTTTCACACCACAAGCCAATAATTTTGATTAAGGCATACCTGATTGAGCTCATTGATAATTATAGATTGGAATATCTGTTATCAAGCTGTTCTGCTAGATTAGGTTTAATTTGTCTTCAAACAGCCTCATACTACAATACTATAACTGGCTCTCTTCTTTGGTGTCAGCAGATCTCGTACCTTACCCATTCATGCACCGTCGCGTGACTCGCCCTTCCAACTCTCACCGTTTCTATTTCGTCACAAAACACACACACCACTAAACACAGTCCTTCCTCTCCTAAGCATTGTCCCTCGGAAATATTCTCTCCATTCAGATCATCTCTGCAGACGTTGAGCGACTATTAAAGCGAAACTTTGACGTCATCAAAAAGCGGTTTCGGAGGATGTACAAAAGACCTCAGCAACCACTGCACCGCTTCTTCCAAACACAGCAACTAACACCATTCAAAAAATCAAAACCAAAAGATGAACGACAGTGGGCTTCACAGTAAACATCTCAATCTGCTTAATTAACAGAACAATGCCCCAGTTTTAAGTGCATAAGCTGTAACCCTATTTATGTAAACAGTAACTAAAATTTTTGTTATAGACTAAAAATCGGTTCAGATGTGAATATTGGTTTATTGTGCATTGTCTGTCTTCCAATTTAGTGTCACTGTATCTAGAACACGTCACACATCAATCATTGATTCCGCCTTCCCCACTTCACATTTCACGCCTAATATTTCTTCTACAACAGCCCCGCCCCTCTATCACCTGACAATTTTCCTCAAGCTTTTACGAAACCCGTTTCTGAACCGTTAAAAGACAAATCTACCTTCTCTCTCTCTCTCTATCTATCTATCTGTCTCTCTGTGTCAATAGTACAGTAATGCATTCTATAATTTCTCTAATTACGTCTTGAAAATTTTCTATAGAATGACACAGTTTTCTGGCAATAAAATTGTTTTATTTCATGTTATCAGTTTAAAACTTTTCTTTTCTTTTCTTTTTAAAATTTCAAAAGACAAAGAATCACATTATACGGTATATCTGTCTTTAGACAATGAAATAAATTGCTTCTATTATTTATTTTTCGTTTATACCCTTTCGAAACTTTAAATATAAGTAGTTAATGGGGAAAAAATTGCTGATTTTTGCCTCGTTTATTTATTTTTCCTCTTGTCAAATAGTTCTATTTTTATGAGACAACAGAAAAAATTATCTGACATTCCTAACAAAATATAAAATACTTGAAAATCGTGTTGTTTTATATCAAGTGTAAAATCTGATTTAGTTTCAAATCACACAAGACTAAACAGCATGGAAATTCTTAGCAACCCACTCTCGTCAGTGGTCCGCCCATTCCAGCGTTGTCACATCCCGCTGCCTTCTCGCTGTTTTGTTTCTATATTAGAACAGACTGTAATCCTCGACTAATCGGCCTCGTACCAGCTGAACAAAGGCCGCTTTAACTCATTTATTTGTGTCCCTATTGTCAATCATATTGGGTCCACTATGTCCGGCTAATCTTACTTTCCTGAAAATTGGCCTTTCTTGTCTCTACCGTAGCAAGAGCCACATTTCGTCCAGAGTATACACAAACACAGATACCCACACACTCACAATATGTATATATCTATCTGACTGCGGCCATGCTGGGGCACCAACTTTAGTCGAATAAATCGACCCCAGGACTTATTTATTTTTTGTAAGTTTAGTACTTATTCTAACGCTCACTTTTGCCGAGTCGCTAAGTTACAGGGACGTAAACACACCAACATCGGTTGCCAGCCCATGGTGGGGGGCAAACACAGACTCACAAATATATACATACATTATATATATATATATATATATATATACGACGGGCTTCTTTCAGTTTCCATCTACCAAATCCACTCACAAGGCTTTGGTCGGCTCGAGAATATAGAAGACACTGGCCCAAGGTGCCACGTAGTGGGACTGAACCTCAAACCATGTAATTGGGAAGGAAGCTTCTTACCACTCAGCCACTCCTGCGCCTATTGAGAAGATAATTTGCCACATGGCTTTGATTTTATTATCTCATAACAGAAGAGATTTTACATCGTACTTATTAAATGATTACGTCCCTACGTGACGTTGCATATAATCTTCCAATGAATTTTTGACACGTATTCTCTTCGACCATTTACTTCTTATATTATTGCTATTATTATTATCCTCCTCTTCCTCTCCCTCATCATTATGATTGTTATTGTTGTTTTTATTATCATCATTATTATTATTGTTATTATTAGTATTATTATTACTGTTATTATCATCACCATCATTATCATTATCACTGTTATTATTATTATTATCATCATCTTCATTATTATTATTATTATTATTATTAATAAAGAAATAAATTATTATTTTTTCTAGTGAAAACAGTATCAAATGCTACTGATATGTATGATTAAATAATATAACAGCCACTTAATTAAATCTTCAACAGTAGTCTAAAGCCGGTTGTAAGTCACACAAGTTAAACCCAGCAATCAAAATATCTGACGTCGTGATAAACTGATTTTAGAAAAAGATAAATGAGTTTGAGTTTTTATGCAGAAAACAAATTGGCCTCCTTATCTCTGCACAAACTATTCGGCTCGCTTTGTCCAACTGCACGTATCTGTTATCAATAGATAAAATGCCTTAACTCGGTAACCTCTACACCGTTAATATGAAAATAGAAAAAATATATAAGAAACACTGACAAAAGATAAACGGAAGGAAGTATTTAATAGGTCGATTCTAGAAAATCCCAATTCGCAGAATAATTAGCGTTCTCATGCATTGAATTTGATACATCGATTTTCATCTACAGTAAAAACATACGAAAAATAAACAAATAGAGAGTAATGTTGTTTTCGAGTTGGTTGGGGGATGGCGTTTGCATGGAAGAAGAGCTGCATGGTTTGCTTTCATACCTAATGTGTACTAAAAACTGAGATCGGAATACAATGGTTGCGTGTTTCGATTTGAATTTTTCTTTTTAAATGTTTTATTTAATAAAGAAGAGAATATAGGGAACAGCCATGACCTTTGTAAAGCTTCACGTCAATGTTCGGTTTGAGCATCCGTAGGATAATGACCGTTATGAAGAAATCGTGAGCAAAACTAATAATAATAATAATAATAATAATAAAAGAAAAAGAAAAAAAGAAAGGTGCATTTGAATATAAGGTTTGAACAAAGTATTTACAGCGGAGTATGAGACGCCATGTACAGAAACCGGCAGAGATGTGGTTGACTGTGAGATGGCTTGCTAGTTCAGAAAAGGTGTAGCTATCAATATGTAGCAACAAGTGACACAAATAGAATTCACAATCAATCTGCGAGTCAATGGTTATAACATTCCAGGCGAGAGATTCTTTGACATAAAAGAGATCCTTATGCATTTTAGAATTACAGTACAGCACCCTAATACACACACACACACACACACACACACACACACACACACACAATTTCAATATATACATACATATATATATAATCATAAATATATAGGGATTGACAGTAACCTGCTTCTCCAACATACTGAGAATTCAGAAATAGCAGCCAAAGAAACTACTGATTCCAAAACTACAAATTATTACTCTAAATTGATAGCGATATTTTTGATACACACAGAACAAAAAACAATAGAGAAGAGTAAAAAAAACCACCTGTAGAGTAATAATTTGTAGTTTTGGAATCAGTAGTTTCTTTGGCTGCTATTTCTGAATTCTCAGTATGTTGGAGAAGCAGGTTACTGTCAATCCCTATATATTTATGATTATAAATGATTTTTACCGAAAAGGTTTTTTCATACTGAGCTACCCTGCAAAATTGTTAATTATTAATTTTATTACTAATTGACGATTCCCTGCCCTGCATATCTACATATATATATATATATATATATATATATATATATATAGCCTTTTCAAATTGTAACCGCGTGTATATCGTTCGCGATTTCCTCCGTCTTCACTACCTTTGGACTTTCCGCTATTTCTGAAAAAGAGCTTGGCTCGAAACATTACATCCTCTTTCCTTCCTCTCCTGAGCCTTAGATAATACAGTACTTGAACCACGTCTTCGCGTTATTGTATTTCTCTTGTTTGTTCTTCATTGTTTGGGTTCACTTATATATATAAAGTTAATTGCATAATAAAACCGTTAGGTCATCGACTCGAAAAGCCGTAGCCCACCAATGACCACATATGAGAAGTACAACATAGACCACAAAAACCAAATTAGTAAAGCGAGGTCAAAATTTTTATACACAAGAATAAAAATCGATTAAAAATGCAATAGAATAATATAAATAAATAAATAAACAGCGATTAAAAATTGATTAAAAATATTAGAGACTGGTACAAATACAGTAGAATAAAAATATATACACTTAAACCTTGGGAGAGGCATTATGCCGGTAATAAACACACGCACTGGTTCAGTCCTTTATTAATTTATATAGTTTTTTGTTAAATTATTTCATTGCACTCTTGCAATCTCTTCAGTAACTTGTCTCTCCGCTTCCATTTATTTTGAATATATGATCTGGCATTGTTTTGAAACTGTTTGGTATGAGCATGTGAGTGTGTGCACGCTCATATGTGTGTACGCATATGAGCGTGCACACATACGAGCTTGCACACACTCACATGCTCATACCAAACAGTTTCAAAACAATGCCAGATCATATATTCAAAATAAATGGAAGCGGAGAGACAAGTTACTGAAGAGATTGCAAGAGTGCAATGAAATAATTTAACAAAAAACTATATAAATTAATAAAGGACTGAACCAGTGCGTGTGTTTATTACCGGCATAATGCCTCTCCCAAGGTTTAATTGTATATATTTTTATTCTACTGTATTTGTACCAGTCTCTAATATTTTAAATCAATTTTTAATCGCTGTTTATTTATTTATTTATATTATTCGATTGCATTTTAAATCGATTTTTATTCTTGTGTATAAAAATTTTGACCTCACTTTACTAATTTGGTTTTTGTGGTCTATGTTGTACTTCTTATATGTGGTCATTGGTGGGCTACGGCTTTTCGAGTCGATGACCTAACAGTTTTATTCAGCAATTAACTTTGTACCTATGTCTCAACTAGCTTGAGCACTTCTTTTACAACCTTGTATAAATTCCTGGTTTTCTAATACAAAACTGTTAATATTGAATAATAATTATATATATATATATATATATATATACATATATATATATATATATATATATATATATATACATATATATATACATATATATATATATGTCCATACATATAGCTAGCTATCTATATACATGACGTGTGTCTATCTTCGTATAAAGTATCGAACATTATAGCAACAAATACACATAAAAGCACACACACACACATACCACACACACACACACACGCACACACACAAGTAAAACGTGTATTTATATATAATATATAATACAGTTAATTATATACTGCTTCCCCATTTTACACCGATCTTGTTTAATTATTCGAGTTAATTAGGTAGGTAAATGCTTCTGTATCTTCATATCCACAGTAATTCAATTTTAAATTGATCATCGATATTATTTCTATAATATCTAAAAAAAAAAAGAATCCTCTTTAGGAGACAGAGATAGAAACCAAAGCCTCGACCCTTGAGTATTACTGGTACATGCTCTATAACTGCAGAATAATTGAACGTTTCTCAACACGCAGTATACTGATGCATGCAACTTATATATCCGAAGCCACATATTCAAGTTCTTTGTACCAACGTAAATCTGCTTATCTTGCGAAATATTGGAGAAATAACAATAATAATAATAATAATGATAATAATAAGAATAAAGATTTATAGAATCACACTAATTTGTTTCCATGAGAAAATTCGAATAATTAATGACGTCACTGCATCTGAATGAACACAATTATTGGTAAATGATTTGGAAGTAGCTCAAAAGTTATATGCAGAGATAATGAATGAATCGAATATTTATGTTTTATTTCTGTGTTCGTGAATGAAGTGATATAAGACCAGTGCTACTGTTAATGATATTAATTACAGAAAAAGAGAAACAAAACCATCATCTGACATTAGGTGCCAATTGGTAGTTAATGGTTTTCCGATCTATGTTCATTAGGCAATGTAATTGCAGTCCTATATTGTTATTTTTTTTATATGTCGCTTAATTAGTTCTTATTATAAGTTGATCAATCAAATGACAAATTATTAAACACTATTGTTATTATATTTATTTATATATATATATATATATATATATATATATATATATATAGCTTATGTAGATTACCTATCGCTATAATTAACCAAGGCTTGAAGAATGTACGTGTTTATGAAGAGTCGTACATAACCGCTTCGGCATTGACCGCCAAGTAAAAGTAGATGCTTAACTTTGAACAACCCTGTAGCACTTGGCTTTAAATCGATAGCACCAGACAGTGGAAGTAGAATATACCTTTATATGCGGTACTAGCACTTACGAGTATTTCGTTAGATCTTCATGATAAATTCAACATTAGGAGTAGACTGAAGAGATTGAAGCTTCGGAAGGTTAACTTTGCCAGGATCTTAAAAAAAATATGCGAACTTATAATGAATCCCAGATTGTTTCTATTAATCAGGTACGCACAACATCTGGATGGAAACGAATTGAATAGTAAAGAATAAAAGTTTTGAATAGTACAACAATGCACTATAATACAAACTATGGACTATATACCTGTTGTAATTTAGTCATCCATAGTCTGATAATATTTCGGAATAAAATGTCTGAGAATTTCCGAAATATAACCAGACTATGGATGACTAAATTACAACAGGTATATAGCCCATTGTTTGTATTACGGTGCATTGTTGTGCCATTCAAAACTTTTTATTCTTTACAAACTATACCCAATATTTCAAGCAAGCTACAATACTCTCCTAAGTTGAATAGTGTTTCGTTTGTGTATTTAGTTTGTATATACAACAGTCCTGAAGTAATACATACATACAGGCACTCGTCCATGAGTCCGCCGGGTCTTTATTATTATCGCTCTGTGCTCGACTAACGCTTCGATTAGAAGCTTACGTTTATACAGTTCTACACAAGGTTGTAAGCTTTGCAATAACTAATATATATATATATATATATATATATATATATACACACACACACATAGAAATATATATGCATACATACATATATTTGTTTGTGATGTGTATGCGCATATATAAATTAATCATCAAAATTAATGGGATTCTTTAAGAGATTCGTCTGTGTGTTTTAAAAATCTCTCAACACTTATTCGATTACATTTTGGACGATCTTACAAATAGATGTTAAAAATAAAAATTCCAACAATGAAACGCATATTCTCTCTCTGTTCCAAAAGGAAATTGAAGACGTCATATTAGTGAAACTAATACCATTGTATTGCATCAAAGAAATCCACCAACGCGATCGACACCACCACCACCACAACCACAACCACCACCACCACCACCACAACCACCGCCGCCATCATCATCATCGCCATTAATATTATTATTATCATTATTATTGATTATTATTATTATTGCTGTTAACATTATCACATTTACGCAAAATATGGCGTTCGATCATATAATAATATAAATATTATATATATATATATATATATATATATATATATATATGCATATATACACACATACATGTACATGCCTAAATATATATGTATATGTACATCTATGTATGGGTACAGGACGTCAAAAGAACGTGTACAAAATGAGAAACGAGAACATAAAAAACAAAAGCACGGAAAACGAACTTTTTTCGAACAACGAAAGAAACAAAAAGAGAAACGAGACAGGCAACATAAAGAACATTCATCAATTGTCCCCACTTTTATCTACTCCGCGTTACGAAGTATACATATATGTTTGTTATGCATGTATATATATTGTATGTGTTTATAATAAGTGAAGTGTACATTAAAATAGCAAATTTAAATCGAAATACATAGAATAAATGCCATTTTAATATTTTTTTTTTCTCCAACCTCGATTATGTCACATGTTTTATAACAAGGTTATGACGTAGTGAAAGAATTAGATGTGCAAGAGGAGAAAAAAGCACTACAGTTACAACGGCAACAAGAACAAACATTAGCACCACGACCACCACCACCACCACCACGAGAACAACAACAAAGCATATGTTTGCATTGTGAAATGCTATAAGCAGCAAAAATGATATCAGGTAAGAAGAAAATAGAGAAAGACAACTATGACAGCGAAAACTTATAAAGAAAAAAAAGAAGTATTAGCAACTTAAAATAATAGGAAAGTGCACCTGCGTTCATTCAAGAATTCTCTTCATAGTTTTATCAACGACGAGGCATAATAGTAGTAGTAGTAGTAGCAGCAAAACAACAACAATAATAATAATAGAGTTAATAAATAATAATAATCATACCACTACTACTGCTGCTACTACTACTTCTACTAATAATAATAATAATCTAAAAGTAAAAACAATTCCTATCATAGTGGGCGCATTATATATATATATATATATATATATATATATATATATATATAGGCGCAGGAGTGGCTGTGTGATAAGAAGCTTGCTTACCAACAACAGGGTTCCGGGTTCAGTCCCACTGCGTGGCACCTTGGGCAAGTGTCTTTTCCTATAGCCTCGGGCTGACCAAAGACGTGCGAGTGGATTTGGCAAATGAAAACTGATAGAAGCCCGTCGTATGTATGTATATATATATGTGTGTGTTCCCCCCCCCCCATCACTTGACAACCGATGTTGGTGTGTTTACGTTCCCGTAACTTAGCGAGAATAACTACTAGACTTACAAAGAATAAGTCCTGGGGTCGGTTTGTTCGACTAAAGCCGGAGCTCCAGCATGGTCGCAGTCAAATGACTGAAACAAGCAAAAGAATATATCTATATGTATATAATATTGGTGGCTTATTCGCAATTTTATTACCTAATGACAGAATTATAGTTGTCACTAAATTATTGCTAGAAATAAGAGCCAAAACAAATAAATAGCCTTGAAAAACAGTATCTTAATGATGGACAAGAGAGGTAAGCTTCCTACACCAGCGAACATAGACAGATCGTCGACGTCTTCGCATTTTGGTATACATACACCGCGCCTGTATATACAAACACACACAAAAAGTAAATTTAATTAACGTGAATTGTATTTGTAGCTAATGTTGTTACGCTTATTAAATCAAGTTGACTGATTTTAATGTTTGGCATGTTTTCAGCTGTCAATACTGTTACGTAAATGAATGACATGCCTTGGAGTTTCGCTACTGTTCACAGGATCATCAGGCAATTGTGATATCGATTGGGGGTGAAAGATTCATTCTGTCAGGTGATACTGAACATCTCTCTCTCTATCTATCTATCTATTTATCTAGCTATCTAGGTCTGTCTGTCCGTCCGTTCATCTGTCTGTCTGTTTGTATGTTTGTCTGTATATACCTGTCTTTCGGTCTGTCTGTTTATGCTTGTATCTGTCTTTCTCTCTGCCATATCTGTCCGCCTGCTATATGTCTATCAATCTATCCGTCTCTCTGTCTTTCTGTCTGTGTATCTAATCATGTGTCTATATGTCTGTATGTCTGTATGTCTGAGTATGTATGTGTGTATGTATATATCTATGTGTCTCGCTGTCTATCTGTTTGTCTCTCTCTTTCTTTCTATTTATCTATCTATTTATCTATCTATCTTTTGTCTGTCTATCTATCTATCTATTATGAATACATACGCATACATAGGTATACCTCAATCTGAGTCATTGTTTCCAAGACATGCGACTTAACTCGAAATTGCTTCAACCATTCTACATATTAAAAACAAAATCAAACAAACGTTTAAATGAAAATAGCCATAAAAAATATAACGTAAAGAAACATTTTTGAAGAGAAACCAAAATTGAAAGAAAATATGAAATAAATACCAAAAACATTCACATGTTTGGTGATGTCGTGTTTTATTGACCAGGCGGTAGCCAAGAAGGGAAATTTGGACTAAGGTGTTGACAATGAAATTGCTGGAATCCCTTCGTCTTCAGACATGTTTCCAATGTAGAACCCCGAATTCAATGTCAACGAGCAATAGGAACTCAGCTTGAGTGCCTTGAATGCTCTTACACTTCTTGTTTCAGCTGGTTTAATGAGACATGGATCTGCTCGTATCCGTATCTTAAGTCTCACATGAGGTATCACCAGGTGAAGTGAATGAATTTTAAACATTAACAAATAGTAATAATTGTAACGTGAGTGTGTTGTTAATGGTCAATTTGGTTAGATACCTTTTCTGTCCTCGCTCAACTCTCATACTTCTCATCACAGCATTTCTTGGAATAAAATATTTAGCGTGCAAATATAAATGTGTGTATGTGTATGTTTGTGTGAGAGCGTCCATCCGTGTATGTGTGTGTGTGTGTGTGTGTGTGTGTGTGTAATGACAACACTTTAACTCGAACACAATTTACTGTTTTCCACCATTTTCCCATAAACCGGCAATGACGAAGTCCCTAACTTATCGGATTACGAAAAAGACATAAAAAGTCGAGCATGTACTTTTTATGTTGCCAGCGGAAATGTAGAGAGCTAAACTGACTTTGGTGGGGAGCCGCAATGAATATAGCCATATGCTCATTGTAAAGGAGTCTCTAACAATTTTGACGCTGTGTCGCTTCTCTTCAATATATATTAATTGTCTCATTAATGGAGCGTGGGTTGTGAATAAATCTGTGTGCAGTGTCATAAGTGTATTTAATAAAATATGTATTTAAAGAGTCGCGTGAGGCCAAATATATGTTTATTAAATATTTGGAAACTTCTCAGTACACGTGCTTACATATACATAAATAGAGATATACGCCTACATACATAGTACATATACAAACACACGTGCTTATATTTATGTATATATCCAAATGTAAAGCACTTACGTATGTATGCCTCTTTCGATCAGTCTGTCGATTTGTCTATCTATCTATCTATCTATCAGTATTAATTCATATATGTGTAAGCACGCATATATATATATATATATATATATATATATATATATATATATATTTATATTTATACATTCGTATATACATATATGTATATATGATAATACACACACACACACACACACACACACACACACACACACACACACACACACACACATATATATATATATATATATATATTGCATTAATGTGTAGCATATTAATAGCCAAGACGTTTGATATAACCAATTATTTATGTTATAGCTTTATATGATGTTCAATTAACATAGCTAGTAAATTACTTTTAATTCATATTTTCAAAGTTAATTCTCATATTCTTGCGAATCAAATTGCGATGATACACTGTGTGAGGTCGGTGGTGACTTGGTCGCTAGGATCAAAAGTATCACATTAATAAATTATGAAATATTTAGCACATTTAAATAATGTTGTGGCCATTCACCATTTTAGCAATATGAATTCGAATTCTTGGTATTAAGAGTGAGTTATCGTTACATAGACGAGGAATAGATACAGAAAAATGAGTTTCAAGGGATTAAATGAATTGTAAAAAATACATTCAGATTGCTCTACTGTAGGATAATATGTAAGCACTTAGCTTGCAAAGAATAAGTCCTTGGGTCGATTTCTTCAACTAAAACCTTTTAAGGTGGTGCTCCAGCATGGCCACAGTCAAATGACTGAAACAATTAAAAGAATAATAGAATGTACACACACACACACACACACACACACACACACACACGTTTTTTTAGTTTGCTTAGGCTAAATGTATCGCGCTCGTAAAAGGCTCCCACGCTCCTTATTGTTGGCCACTGCCTTCTATTTCCATGTTCTTATGATATGCATAAACGTATGTTGCAACGCATTAATATAAACGATATAAACGATATAATATAAACGATATAATATAAACGATATAATATAAACGATATAATATAAACGATATAATATAAACGATATAATATAAACGATATAATATAAACGATATAATATAAACGATATAATATAAACGATATAATATAAACGATATAATATAAACGATATAATATAAACGATATAATATAAACGATATAATATAAACGATATAATATAAACGATATAATATAAACGATATAATATAAACGATATAAAAATGCCTATCCATAAATAATTTTCCTTATTACTATACCTATGTATAGTTATATAAACGTTTGCATATATAATACATGTATATAAGTTCACATGCATATTTCTATAGATAAATGTTTATGTAAATCAGCAGTAACAAGCGATTATGTTTTAAACCGAATACCTACCTAACACAGCGCTACAAAACACCAGCAATATAAGTTACTATAGCAACATTATTATTTACTATCAAATTAGAGATTGCTAGTGTTTTAAAGAATGCTCAGATAGTATGTACATTTCGCTCACCTTCAAATTAAACTATCTTTTATGCTGTCATAAATATGTACGTACATACCAGCGTGTGCACAAACACACATACATACAGTTGTATGTATTTATATATTCATATATACATACATGCATACATACATACATACATATGTATGTCTGCATGTATGTATATGTATATATGTCAACATATATGTAGAGATATATAGTTATGTGTGTATATATATATATATATATATATGTGTGTGTGTGTGTGTGTGTGTGGCTGAGTGTATGTATATATATATATATATATATATATATATATATATATATATGCAATGCATGTCTGCATATATGTAGTTACATATGGTAAACAAAGTGTGCAGGTAGAAACTAAAAGAAATTTTCGAGACGCAACTACTTATCGATCAATCACATCGTAATTTAATGTAATTTTCATGCCTTTTTTTCTTCTTTGTCTTTTGGTTCACCACAGAACGGGAATTCACTTCCCGATCCTGTTGTGTCGTGTAGGAATATTTAGTGCATTTTTTTTTTTTGTTTTTTTGTGGCAATGTAGAATTTACATATGCATACATATTCTTATAAATACTTACAAATGTACAACGTATGACCTTACAGTAAACACAGATATGCATATATCACTGCACACATGCGTTGAGGTAAATGCTTGTAAATATGCTTACATACTCACATGTGTGTTTGTGTGTGCGTGTGTGTTTGTGTGTGTGTGTACATGTATATGCATATAAATGGTATACATATCATACATATATTATTTGCTATATTTATATAATATACATGTGATATATATACATATATATATATATATATACACGGTATATAGATGCATATATAGTATTGTATAGTTATACATCTGTATATATATATATGTATATATATATATATATATATATATATATATATATATATATATATCAAATGTGTATAGTATACATACAGTACATAATGTATATTATACACACACACATATATGTATTTATGTATATATATATATATATATATATATATATATATATATATATAAATGCATATATGTATACACACACATAGATATATATATATATGTGTGTGTATGTATGTGTATGTATACGTACACACACAGACACAAATACATGCGCACAGATACAAACAGACTCGCATGCACGCACACAAGCACAAAGAAAAACACGCGCACCCGACACACGTGCACACAAGTTTATGTCTCTAATAAAATGTAGGATATTTAAAACAATTCTCCAGTTGCAAACAGATTATGCTAATCGGATCTCTTAAAGCTGAAGTAAAAGAAGAAAAATATACAAGTTCTCCTGAGAGTTGTTTTATGCTCTTTTGTTCGTTATATTCTTCAGATGCAATTAGCCAGCAGAAGCATAGCGATGCTGGAAGAATGTGAATAGCTTTATGTATAGGTATGTCTATCTCAGAATGTTATATCTCCAGTGTTACCTACATATGTGGTCTATTGTTATTAGGTGTGTTTGTCAATATCCAACACTTGCTCTCTATAAAATCATATTTAAAATGTATTCATTTAAAATTTTATCCCTACAGAATATTTTTCCATTGAATTCAGAGACACGACTGAAAGTTACGACGTTTCTTATACGAATACCTCTATGTAAACAATGAGGTCGAATATAGAAAAAAAAACAGATAATGGGTGTATATGCATATTTCAAGAGTTGTTGCTCTTTCATCAGGAAAATATCTAACCAATCAACTATTCACCAACAAAATGGAAAGAGCAATAAACCTTGAAAAATGCATATGTAATAATAATAATATATATATATATATATATATATATATATATATATATATATATATATATATATACACCCAATGCCTCCTTTGTCTCTCTTCGGTTGCATCGTTTGCATAGCCATAGCTGTATATAAAACGTCGTATTTGTCAGTTATATGTATCAACATGCGGAGTGCTCGATATGGATATGGTAGATTCCAAAATCTGCAAACGCACTCAAGAGGTTATAACTCATATAAATTTTTAATTTCTTGTTTGATTTAAGGCATTAAAATAGAGAATTAGCAAGGCATGCACAAGGTGCATTCATTTTAACAAAGATTGTTTGGCGTGATGAAGGTATATCTAAATTAAGTGGTTTATTTAAACATTGTACCTGTTGGGAATCTCAGAATCTGGATATTACAGAGGAATAGAATTCTAATAAATTCTGAAAAGACGCTGACCTTCGAATTATTCAATGTATGTATATATTTTCGGACAACTTGTACCTTAAATAAATTTACGTGCTTTTCACAATTTCTAACAGAGAAAGTAAATCAATGTAGAATAAAGAAAAAGTATACAGGAGATAAGATACAGCATTTCTTAGAACAATTACTAACACTGGAACATTTGGATATTTATCTGCATTCTGCAACTGCAGATAGCATACCGCGAAGGAAACGTTATCATCTACGCAGATTTTCTTTAAAACTTCTCAAAGAGCCTTTCTGATTGCTGCATGAGATGCTTGATAAGGTCAAGAAAAGCAACATACAATTTTTGATTTTTCTTGTCTCAAAATGTAAATCATATCGATTACCATGCTGATCAGTGGGATTCGACAATAATTTTTTTTCTGCAAGATGATTAATCGGTTTGTGTAGGATAAGGAGGACCAGATTCTACAGGAAATTCAGATAAAATAAAAAAGGAAACCAGATAATGGTTATCAGGGATTACAGATTATTGTCTCGTTGTAAAGAAATACATTTGGGAGAATCTTAATACACATACATAAAAATGCATATATATATATATATATATATATGTGTGTGTGTGTGTGTGTGTGTGTGTATATATTCGTGTGTGAGTGTGTCTGAGTTTATGCTTGTGTATGTATGTACATATATGTGTATATATATATATATATATATATATATATATATATATATATATATATAATTACATAGGATTCGTGTTTACCATGTTTTTTTTCTTTTTTTCTTTTCGGGCGTTAGAATCCATACAGTAATTATTTTACTATTTTTTAAAAAATCACTCTTTTTAAAATGTTTAAGTAATATATTTAGAAATTGTTATGCTGATTGCTAAACAGAATAAAATAATCTTATACATGATTACCAATGCGTAGAGCATCTAAGAATTTCATATTAAGCAATCATGAAAAATATATATCAACATAAGTACTTTCTATGCTCCTTTTTACGTATTCTTTGATTTCAATTTTTAAATTCTAATTCTGACACATAAAAGAAAAGGAAAAAGATTATCTCCTTCATTTTAAATGCCGTCCGCTTTCAAATTAAGATGAACAATGTTGTACCCTGTACAAGCTGCACGGCTGCTGCACGGCTGGCAAAACACAGTTTTCTTGTTCATAAGACTTCAATCCTCCATGGAATACCTTACAACCATTCTTATCTATTGCGGACTGAATAAAAGATTGCTTTGTGCGCTCAAAATGGTTCTACCCTACGGTTTGAAAGACAATTGTAAAAATCTTTTAAGCTCATAAAAATATAATACTTCGTTTCATTTGCCATTTGTTTCTGATTCCAAATTCTTGTGAGCAATATTCATACTTTCGAAGCGAGAGACTTAAATTCATATTTGGTTCAATCGAACCAATTCTGCATACGATCAGGAAATTTGAGCGTATCAAAAGAAAGCAGAATATGTTGCCTCTTTGAGGTACATTCACAATAATTCGACATTTCCCATAATGTTTTCGCTTGACTGGTTTGTATCATGTTAGTGTGAGACTTAACGTTTCTTATCACAGAACTTGAGAAGCTTGACATTTATACATTTCGAAGCTTTGATATTTTGATGTCACTGGTTTCTGAAAATCTGAGACTTATATTGGCATGCAACGGCAATGCCATATCGCATTCAACATAGGGTTTATATATATATATATATATATATATATATGGGTAAATATTCAAAATGAATACTCGTAAAGATATTATTATTATTAATATTATCAGATGCAAATCTAAATGATTGACAATAATAACAATAACATTAGTGGCAGCAAGAGATATTAGAATTAAATAGCTATACAATAAATTTTCAATTATATTAAAGGGTACATGCAGCACCAGCTTGCTATAACATGGAAGAAGAAAATCCAAGCTTAACCACCAATCTCACAGAAAATATGGATCATGATTTCGAATTTCAGCAAATATTATTTCTACAAAGTATTGTGAGATTCTTCAATTCAATGTTAGATTGTTTTTATATAAAGATTTAAGATTGATATATACATGTGTGTGTGTGCGTGCGTGCGTGCGTGCGTGTGTGCGTGCGCGTGTGCGTGTGCGTGTGTGTGTGTGTGTGTGTGTGATCGATCGCAAGCCACTCAAACACACACACACACACACACACACACACACATTTAGAAACGTGACTATTCGTATGACACTTTGCAATAGAGATATCGTCCACAATATGCGGAAGAGAGCTAGTTGCAAAATACTCACTAGACTCCCACGGGTACCACTAATGCAGCTTAACAATCATTTCATTGAGCAACAACAGAGTTAGCAATCACGTGGGCCTTTCATTTAGCCTGCATGTTAAAGAAATGACTTATTAATGAATTAAGAGAATAATTAGCGGATCTCAATAGATTAGGAGATACAAAAAGCAGTTCGTCACATTTTGCCCGTATGTTACATATCTATGCTATGTTATGCAATGTGTACATGAATGTGCGTATATATATATATATATATATATATATATATATATATATATATATATGAATATAAGTATCGCTGTGTGCATGTGTGTGTGTCTGTAATGCACGTATAGTTGCTTGCAATTATGGAAGTCTTCTCAGCTGTTCCCTTGCACATTTAAATATGGGTGTATGCAAATATACGCAAGCACAGGTACATTCTCATACGCATATAATATATATAACCCTCCTTAACTCTCTCACCACATGCGGACAAGCAATCACGTATAGACATATACACAGAATTGCGCATATATACATATACACATGCATCTGTGTTTGTGTGGGGTATTTGTATATCGATATGTATCTATCTGTCTGTCTGTCTGTAGATAGGTATGTATGTATGTATGTATGTATGCATGCATGTACATAGGCTAAATGGAAAACTCGTATGTTTAATCATGTTAATAAGGACTCTACTCGAAAGTTTTTCAGGAGAGTAAAATGGATTCAATTAGAAATGAAGTGCGTGTGTGTGTGTTTGTGTGTGTATATATATATATATATGTGTGTGTGTGCGTGTGTGTGTGTATGTATATCTATATGTATATATATAAAATTATATATATATGCAGATATAAATGCACATACGTATACACACACACGTATACATATAAATCTGCACAGAAGTCTCAACACACACACATACACGCACATTACGCACGTATGTAACACGGTTGTGTGCATTCAACACCATATGAAATGCATTCTTCTTAACTGAAATATAAATACTTACATACACAGACACGTATATACCCATTCGAACATACCTGCACACACACACATAGCTGTGTGTGTATAACACACATTCACGCACATATGATTATTTTTGCTTGTGTATGTGTGTTTGTATATATTTATATGAATATATCTGTACATACACATATATGTATACACACAGGTATATATGTATTTATGTATGTATATATACACATTATATATATATATGTGTGTGTGTATGTGTGTGTGTATGTGTGTGTGTGTATGTGGGTGAGGGTGTTTGACCTAGTGGTTAGGACATTCGATACACAGTTGCACGATAAAGGTTTCGATTACTGGACCGACCGGCACGTTCAGTTCTTGAGCAAAACACTCCATCTCACGTTGTTCCAGTCCACTCAACCGTAAATGGGTCACCTTGCGACGGAGTAGCCTCTGATGAAGAAGGAATGATGGCCAGTGGGGTGGCGTCATTCGAAAGCTAAAAAAATGTGAATTTCATTGCGATCAGCTATGTGTATCAACATCGAATAATCGGATTGAGACCGTGATGACGTGATATATATATATATATATATATATATATATATATATATATTGCTTCTCTTCCCAAGACGGTACCCATACAGGTGATCCCCAGGAGTGCCTCTGGATTTAAACATCCCCTGGTTGCTTGGATGCTTCAGACTACCCCTGAAGGATCGAGGCAAACCTACCACTTACCTATATATATATATATATATATATATATATATATATATATATACATATATATATATATATATACATATATATATATATATATATATTTGCCTACCTATCTATCTATCTGTCCGCCTACCTACCTGTCTGTATGTTTGTTTATATCTATCTATCTATCTATCTATCTATCTACCTACGTATTTATATGTATGTACGTATTCACCTATCTATATACATACACACACACACGTACACACATACATGCATGCATACAATCATACATACGTACATATATACATGCATACACAGCTACACTGCACGTCTTCCATACACAACCGGCTGCATAACTCGGTAGAATGTCATTATTTAAGAAATAAAACACAACAGATTGAACAAAACGTGATTTAAAATTATACTGCAGAGTCTTCAGCTTAAGTATTATCGATTTCTTCGTGGCTGTTCGAAGCAGTCAACTTGCTAGGAATCCCCCAATCCTGCGTCATAGATACTGTGATGAGAAATGTGGAAGAATTAGTCATACTTGATGTGAAAGTGGAACGCATCTATTCTGACGTCGTTCCAGTGGGAATACGTGTGTGTAAGAAAGGTGTTTGCCATACACAAACGGATTGCTGTTAGAGTGTCACGTTTGGAAACCATTGCTATAATGATTATCATTATTATTAGCATTATTATTATTATTATTATTGTTATTAGTGTTGTTGCTGTTGTTAAGGCGGCGAACTGCTAACAGAAGCGTTAGCACGTCGGACGAAATTCTTAGCGGTATTTCGTCCGACACTACGTTCTGAGTTCAAATTCCACTGGGATGGATCAACTTTGCCTTTCATCCTTTGGGGCTCGATAAATTAAGAACCAGTTGAACACCCCCTCCCACAAAATGGCTGCCCTTGTGGCAAAATTTGAAACTATTATTATTATTATTATTATTATTATTATTATTATGTAAACGACTAGTACCCCGCCTCCAAACTTCAGACCTTGCACCTACAGTAGAAAGGATTATTATTATTATTATTATTAAGCTTGTGAGCTGGCAGAATCGATAGCACGCCGGGCGAGATGCTTAGCTGTATTTCGTCCGTCTTTAAAAAAAGGAAATAAAAGAAAGTTCTTCAGTTTTAAAATTGTAAACGAAACTACGAAAGTTTCTTTGAAATCAATGATAAAAAGTTAATTTGAAAATAATGTGATTCTTTGACTTCCTTACTCGAAAATCTTATGGAAAAAGAAAAAAAAAGTCTAAATTCTAATTCCTAATTGCTACATTTTTTGCGGTGCCTCTCCCAAGATCGAAATCAAATATTTTGCCCTATTTCCAGATTTGTTATTGTTTCTTGTTTTGTCATAGATTTTCCGTTGTTATTTTTTTCGTACAGAACGAGCTGGGAAGTCGTGAGTTGTGCTTGCAGCATTCACATTTCTTTTACAAAATGTCTGTTTATCTTAGGATAATTGAAACAAGTTTTACCGAACGTTACTTTTTTTTAAATGTTGTATCCTAATTCTCGACATAAACACATACTGGCAAGTCTAAAAACGTCTCACTTTTCCTTCTTTATATCTATTTTAAGAAGAAAAACCGAGAGATAAAGAAATCACTTCCAAATTAATTCTGCTCTAGTTTGGTGGTTAACAGCCGTTTGCAACTGAGAATGCCTGAGTCGATAAGGCAATAGTTCATATCCAAACAGAGGGATTAATTTGAGTCGAGTAAGAGGTCTGAATAAAGGTCAGTAAATTTCGAGGGGACCCTAGCAATTGACTGGTATTTTATTTTATCAAAACCGAAAGTTTAAGGACAAAGTCAAGGTTGCTGAGATTCGAAAACTGGAGGTAAAGATCGAGAAGAATCACTGCAAAGCCTTTTGGAAACGCTCCAACACGTTTGCCAGTGCACCACTTATTTTAAAGCTAAGTGCCGAAAGAATACTGTTAATTCTTTCTCTTTTTGACTCAAGGCCAACATTTTTGTTGGGGAGGGGCTAGTCGATTACATCGACTCCAGTGTTCAACTGGAACTTATTTCCTCCACCCCGAAAAAAAAAGGAAGGCAAAGTAGGCCTCGGTGGTATTTGAACTCAAAACGTAAGGCGGTGGAAGGGATGCTAATGATTCTGCAAACCTACCGCTTTTACCCTGGTCACCACCTTAAAAGACAATAATAATGGCTAAGGGTTGAAGTTTTGGTACAGAGCCAGGAGTTTTTGAAGGGTGGAAGAAATCGATTACGTCGTCCCCAGTAAAGGGTAAAACCCCACTTCGGTCATGAATGACCATGGGATTGCACTTGGAAAGTTCCCCACCGAAGCACAATTCCGGACAACGTTGTTTATGGAAGACCAGAAGTCGCCCATTCATACCAGCCTCCCCTCCTCACGCCACCAATGTTATTCAAGGGCAAGGGAAAGGGGTCAATACGGCTTGGTAACAGTGACGTCGCAACTCCTTTCTACTGCAGAGTGAACTGGAGCAACGTGAAATAAAAAGTTTTGCTCAAGAGCACAACATACAGCCTGGTCCAAGAATCGAACTCACTACCCTATGATTGTGAGCCTGGCGCTCTAACCACTGAGTTATTTGACTGGAATATTTTTTATCATATCAAATGATTAAAAGCAAGGTCGACTTAAACGGAATTTGAAGGGAGAAGACGGAGTCAGAAGAAATGTCTCTAAACATCTGTGTTGAGATTCTGCCAGCCGACCCCTTCTTTTCTCAGTTCACCGCCTTAAAAACAAAAAAAACAAAAAAGTGGTGGCAAGAAAAAAATCAGTTTGGCTAATACCTGTTGTAACCTGATCAGTTCTATGATGCTTGGTGTCCT
>NC_142945.1:51832846-51882846 GCF_046866305.1 Octopus bimaculoides | reverse complement strand
ATAAAAAATGGCTCTGTAGAGATGAGCCTGAAATAAGTGTATTGTTTGTATTTTTCTCTCTCTTCGAAACGTCAGTACTTTCCCATCCTCACTCTCCCTTAAAAAAGTCTAAAAATCATAAGTGAAATGTAATAAAGATGAAATTGGATTCTGTTAATATTTTTGCATATTCGGAATCTCTGTTAAATGTAGGAATCAGAAAAATATTTTTCATAAAATTTCGTTTTTCAAAGGGGTGCGATTCTGCATTAGCCCCTATACCTATTTGTTCAGCTGAATCAATTTGAAATGATTTAATAAAGAGAACACATTTAGTTACATTATATGGCCATGGTTTTAGATAGTTACGCTTTCGAAGACAAGTCAGGTGCTTTATCATGCTACTTGTCAACTCCGGAAAAATTATTGATACTAACGCAGACTGTTCTGAGACTTACTGAACTCCGTATATTAAAAGACTACGTCTCATGCGCACACATTGAAAATACACGCATATACATGAATACACACACAATGAAAGACAGCGGAAATTCAACATTGTAAACAGACCCACCCCACCCCACCCCACAAAAAAAACTGTTGTGACAGAAGTCAACATCTCTGAGATTGAAACAAGACACTTATTTACGGTCGTAAATAGAGTACACCCAGCATCACAGAAAGGAAAACCTATTTAGGTTAGGTGTGACGAAGAAGTCGAACCATTTCTCCTGCGAAACAATACTGATGTAAGAAGGTCGAACCTTACGTTATAACAAACACTAACCAAAACCTGCAATATATGCCCTTTAATATATTAAGTTTTTTTTTTAATGTTCTAAAATGTTATTTACCTAATTTCTAAATCAATACAATTCTTCGATGTTTCTGGGCAAATATATCTATCATATTTTCATAGAAATCTTCTCTTTTCATCAATTGTTGTAATAAATTTTTTTCAATTGACATTAGTGCTAACCCAGAGAGTTTTCTTTCACCTGTCGCATTTCTTTGGTATGTTTTGATTCTACTTAATGCAGAAAAGGATCGCTCTACAGAAGCAGTGGTGGACGGAATTGTCAAAATCAACTTGCACAGATTGAAGAGTTCTGGCATAGCTTCAGCAAGGTCACTGCTGTAAATGTAGCTCGTTTAAATGACTTACACTTCACTTTTTATAATCTTTCATTGAATACATCACATTGAGCTCACTTTGTAATCATATTACATAAAAAAAATCTGCCATAAGTGATTTTTAAAGAATCTGAAGAGTCCACAGGAAATTGTTTGCAATACTCATCAATTTTGTTGAAATTCAAAAGTTCCTTGAATTTAAACTCTTCTGAGGATGAATATCGTGCTTTTATTTGGTCAACTATTGTACTGATAATTTTGTTATAAAGCATTCTACCGTTTATAATTAATTGTTTTCTATCGAAGTCTCTTTTTGAAAAACTATTTCGCAAAGTATCGTTTATAACACTCATTTCGAAAAAGGCTACTTTTATATAAGAACACACGTGTAAGCATCTGAGTAAACTGTAAGTCAATTCCAACAAAACGGTAAAAATAACGTTAGTCAAATTAATTTAAGATTAATTAGCTACTTCTGAAATAAGAAATATAATTCAGATAATATTTTTGTTTTCAGAACACTCCAAAAATATAATAGTGCAAACAGATGTTTTGGATAAAAAAAAATTCAAACTTACCGCCAGGTTATTTCCGACATTTTAGCTGGCTAACTCAGGAATTATGGGATTGATTCTGCTCGGGTCAGAAAGTGGAACGAAGTTAGCAACAATTCTACACACACACACACACACACACACACACACACACACACACACACACACACACATATATATATATATTATATATATATATATATATATATATATATATCCATTCACTCACAAGGCGTTTGTCAGTCCGAGGCTATGGTAGAAAACACTTACCCGAGGTGCCACGCAGCGGGACTGACTCCTGAACCATACGGTTGGGAAGCAAGCTCTTTACTACTTAGTCACGCCTGTTAAGCCATATGCAACTATATAACCTGTTTATCTTCTCCTTTCATACAGAATTTAATTTCCACACATAAATGAACCAAAGTCATTGAATGCTTTACCCTCAAATCAATTAGTTTCAGTTCTCTTTCAAACTACACACGCTCCACTCTCTCTCTCATGCTCTCTCCACTTCTCTCTGTCTTTCTCTCACTCTGTGGTGTGACACACTCATATACACAAATATATCTTAAAACACCTTATTCCCAACATATTGTAGTGACACTTTTACGTATCACGTTCAATTATGGAATACCATTTTCCCAATATTTATTCAATACAAAATCATAATTATGATTCAATGGTACTAAAAGCTCAGCCGTTTAGAAAAAATTAAAACCTTAAAATTACACTCAGGAACATTTATACGCTGCACTCGCCCAGGAAATTAGGTAGCGAGTATAAAATTAGTTATAAGGATTTTGAGATTGCTTCCTCTCTTTCTCTTTTCCACTGTAATATATATATATATATATATATATATATATATATATATATATATGGTTGAAATTTATTGAGAAACAAAAGATAAAGACGGGTGTATGAACCACAAGCAAGTGTATTAGTTTGACGCTTGGGAAAATGA
The DNA here is from genome assembly GCF_046866305.1 of Octopus bimaculoides. Taxonomy (NCBI): domain Eukaryota; kingdom Metazoa; phylum Mollusca; class Cephalopoda; order Octopoda; family Octopodidae; genus Octopus; species Octopus bimaculoides. Next base: position 51,880,212 of record NC_142945.1, on the reverse strand, counting down.
AAAAGTCTTTTACGTTTCGAGCCTACGCTCTTCAACAGAAAAGAATATGAGAAAATAAACGGAGGGAGAAAGATTAAAAAAAAGGAGGAAGGGAAGAAGAAACAAGGAAAATGTAAAAAGAAAAAAAATGTAATAAAGGAGAGAAAAGGGCAAAGTATTAACGTAGGGTGTATAAAGTTGAAAAAGTTCAGAAGTCGTGGTAGATTGGAGTGATGTATATCAAGGAAAACATCCAGTGAAATTCGTGAAAGTAGAGTCGGTAGATGTAATGGTAATCCGGGTCGAGTGCTGCTATGTAGATGAGGAGAGGTGCTGAAAGTGAGGGAAGTGGTTCATATATATATGTGTGTGTGTGTGTGTGTGTGTGTGTGTGTGTGTGTGTGTGTGTGTGTGTGTGTGTGTGTGTGTGTGTGTGTGTGTGTGTGTGTATATATATGCTCTCAACAGAGGGCGATAAATAGTTGCGTGTATTGAAAAAAGTATTGTGAGTTAAGGGGCATACGACAATCATTTTTATATTTCGATACGTTTCACCTGATGTAATGATCAGTGAGAGACTTGGTTGATTATCGATTAGTGGACCGTTAGAAAATCTGTAGTACCAATAACCTATTTTGTAACACACGCTTCTATATGCACACACACGGTCACACACATACACACACACTTACACACGCACATACACGCTCACACATGCACACACACGCGTAAAGACGCATACCTGAACACACGTAAACTAACACTCGTAAAGACTGGTGATTTATTCACTCTCTTTCTTTCTTTCTTTTTTCTTTATCTCTCTTTCTTTCTATAGCTCTGTCTGCCTTTTTGGAAATGATGACAATTACACGACTAAGCTTTTTGAATATAATTACTCGACAATCTACCGTTCTATTCCTCAATACAGATGACGTACAAGATACGGAAACAGCATGTCTATAGATATAGAAGAGATATGGAATATGGAATATGAATTATGTGTATAAAAATGTAATGCATAAAATCACTTGTTTATCATATTAATTTAAACAGAAATAAATCGATCCCTCCCACACACACACTTCTCTGTTACATTTAAACAAATGCTGTTTGTGAAATGATATCTGCAATGGGAAATCTAAGCTACACTGAGGATTCAGGGATGTACAATGTCGCTCTTTGCGGTTCTTAGTATACTTTGGCGTGTATGCATTGGAACCGAAATAGCAGAGTCGTTAGAAAGTCAAATAAAATTTAGAATGAGAAGAGTGGCGCAGCTGTTTGGACGCTGGTGATATGTCACCGGTGACCGGACGTTGAACCCGTTTTGACGACAGTGCTTCATGGCACTGGCGGCAAACACACATACACAAAACATATACACTCTAGGGTGAGAGAGAGAGAGAGACAAAGAGAGATAGAAAGAGAAAGTGAAAAAGTGAAACATTACACTTTATTCATTGAACACGAATAACAAACTTTTCTTCTACTCATTGTCGTCGTTTTGGATGTGAATAAATCTCAGTTCTCCTCTACGTCATCAATTACAAATGTGTGTGTGCATGCGTGCATACATACATACATACATAAATATATATATACATACACACACACGCACATACATACGTATGTATACACACTCATATATGCATGTATGCAAGTACGTATGCAAACATATATGTGTGTATGTAGGCATGCTTGTATGTATGTATCTATGATGTTCACTTATAAGCGAATTGCTATATAAATGATCACTAAGCTAAATGGTAAACTGGTTTGGAGCTGGTTTCACCAGGTTCGGAGATTGGAGACTACTCGGAATCACCAAATAAAGGAAGACGTAATTCGAGACTTAATGCATAAACCGACAACAATCTCAGCAGTATATATATATATATATATATATATATATGGAGAGAGAGAGAGATGGATAGATGGATAGATAGATGGATAGAGCAGGGTAACTTGGCAACAGATTTATTCATTAGTACTGAATCACCTTACGCAAACATTCTAATTAGTAAATGCTATTCATAATGTTGACTTATCTTGCCTACGACTGTAATCATGGCCATGATCGTAAACGCTGTAGACCTCGCCGTCGATCTTTTCGATTTTCTTCTTGTTTTCCATTTACACACACACACACACACACACACACACACACACAAACAAATGTATGTCTCTCCCTATTTCTCTCTCTCCCCCTCTCTCAGCATATATATGTATGTACGTATGTATGTTTATATATATATATATATATATATATATATATATATATATTATATACACACACACACGCATACGAATGTTTATATAAATATAACCACGTTTTCGTATATGTATATGATATATAAACATGCATACGATTACAAAGAGAAATAATGAGAGAAATAGAGGGAGTGTAGCGGAAACAGGGACAGGTAAAAGAAAGAAAGAAAGAAAGAAAAAAGAAGGAAAGAAAGTAATAAATGAAGAAAAAGCGAAAGAAAGTAATAAATGAAGAAAAAGCGAAAGAAAGAAAGGAGTAAATGAAAACCGAAAGAAGGGAAAGAAAAAGAATGAAATAAAAGACAGAGACACACAGACATACGCAATCATTCTTCGAGATTGGATTTAATTAAGTAATTAAGTGTAAGCTCAAGTAATTAATTTGTATTATAAAACGTTGGTGCCTGGCGGGGAAAATTGTCACAGGATTTTAACAGGAGCGGAACTAATGATAACCTTATGCCGACCCGTCGCAATTTTATTATAATTATATCATGGAGAGGATTGTTAACTGGCAGACACGTCAGAATATCGAACAAAATGCTTTGCTGTATTTAGTTGTGCATCTCTACGTTTCGTGTTCAAATCCCGTCTTGGTCAACTTTGTATTTCCATCCACCGGGGTTGATAGAAGAATTTATCAGCCTAGAACTGGGACCGACTTCACAGCCTATTACCCTCCCGTGAAATCCTGGGCCCTGTGCGTATGTTACAAACAAATACACATAACGTCTTATTAACAGAGTGGTTTGAGCACCAGAAAAAAATTATGCCGGGTCTTTACGCTCTGAGTTCAAATTGTTCTGAAGTCAGTTTTACTAACCATCCTTCCCGGATAGATGAAATTAACTATCAGTCAAGTACCGGAATCGGTAGAGTCAACAAAGCCCATCCCCTCGAAATTACTGGACTTGAGATTAAATCAGAAACCGTTATAGCGTACACCAGATAATAAAATGGCACAAGTGATAGAGCGTCGGACAGAATTGCCTGTCGATATTTCCTTCGACACTTTACGTTATGAGTTCAAATCGTATCAATGTCATCTTTGACGTGACTAGCGATATTTCTTTCGTCGAGGGTAAACTTTGTCTTGACTTGTGATATTTCTTCACTTATGTTGTGATTTGAAATCCAGCTGAGGTGATCTTTGCTTTTCATCACTTCGGTAAAAGACAGTCCCAGCCAAATGTTATGATCGATATCATCGATTATCGATCTTCTAATACCAAGCCTTCTTGTCTATATTGGTTTAAAATGTTGGCCCCATGTCAGTAATTTCAGGAGAGGGGAGAAGTCGAATACATTGCGCCCGTTGCCCAGCTGGAACTTATTTCATCGACCCCGAACGGGTTAAAGGAAAGGTTGTCCTCGGCGGAACTTGAACTATGACGAAATGCCACGGCGGAATTTGAACTCGGAACGTAACGGCAGACGAAATACCACTAAGCAGTTCGCCCGGCGTGCTAACGTTTCTTAATTCGTTACTGCCCACAAGGGGCTACACACAGCGGGGACAAACAAGGACAGACAAATGGATTAAGTCGATTATACCGACCCTAGTGCGTAACTGGTACTTAATTTATCGACCCCGAAATGATAAAAGGAAAAGTCGACCTCGGCGGAATTTGAACTCAGAACGTAGCGGCAGACGAAATATAGCTATGCATTTCGCCAGGCGTGCTAACGTTGCTGAGTTAAAAACAATAACATATAGAGTTTTTTATTCGTTAAGTTTTAATCTACGAATCGTAGAAAGGACGCCGTATTCAATTTCCTATTCCTTTTCCTCGAAATTCTATAATATTATTGTTTTATTATTTATTTGAAAAATGATTTCATATATCCAGAATATCGATTATTGAAATAAATTTAGGACAAAGGATCAGTTGATTATTTCAAACTCAGTAGTTGATTCGTGATTTATTTTATCGATCCTAGGAAGATGAACGCCATAGCTGATTTCGCATGAGATTTGAACTTGGGACGTAAGGAGCGGTGATGAATTACAGAATGGGATTAAGGTCCAACAACTTAATGATTCTATCAATCCACAAACTTTAAGTAAATTCCTATAATTAGGGATTTTGATTCAAAGACAGAAGGTAAAGAGTTTTGAGAGAAGGGGATTAGACTAGAACATCGATCCCAGCGTTTGAATGGCACTTTATTTTATCGATCCTAGAAAGATGAAAGGCAAAGTGCCAGAAGAAATAGTAAGCCGTTTTGCAAATGTTTCTAACCGCTGAACAAGCTCGCCACATGATGAAATCCTATAATTGCATTGTTGGTTATTTTCATTGCAGAACGCAGCTATTTATGCTAAATAGAGACTATATCTAAGAAGATAATAGAAATCTTATTATTTCAAATTTTAAATTAACGGACGCTAACGGCGAACACGCTAAATACTTGCAACTGTGATGAGTAACTCAGCTTCAAATCCTTTTGATGATGATGATGATTATGATGATGCTAAAATATTCTGTGTCACGTATTATGATCAATGTTAATTCTTAATATTCTAATAAAGGGCGGTGAGCTGGCAGAGTCGTTAGCACGCCGGCGAAATGATTAACGGTATTTCGTCAGCCGTTACGCTCTGAGTTGAAATTCAGCCGAGTTCGACTTTGCCTTTCATCCTTTCGGGGTCGATTAAATAAGTACCACTTACCACTGGGGTCTATATAATTGATTTAATCCCTGTATCTGTCCTTGTTTGTTCCCTCTATGTTTATCCCCCTGTGGACAATAAAGAAATAAATATTCTAATAAAGCTATACACTACGGTTTTAATAAATTTTTTATCTACTATATGTATAGAAGATCAGGTATGTCTCCTCTGACGGACAGTCAACGCACAGTCAAACCTGTCCATCAAGAGATTCAATCCACACTTTTTCTGAACACCACAAGGATATTTCTAGCGTGTTTACATTGTTTCAAGTGCTCTTAAACATAAGACTTTCAAATATTTTACATTTTGGTCATGTCTTCTGAATTGCTCAGCGATATGTATAAATATATATATTTTGATTAATTCTTAAATTACACTCTGCATTGAAATTCTTCCAAGTTATAATTTACATTTATTAATGGTTAATATTTAAAGAGCCTTCAACCACGAAGTGAGGTCATTGTAACCGAGGATACTATTCTGTCCTAAAATTGATGCAATGTTTGGTATAATAAACCAAATTCGTTTAACACAGAGAGCTTTGTAGATATCTGCCTGGATATATCAATCACTTATACTAATCATATATATATATATATATATATATATATATACCCCACCACGCTTGACAACCGGTGATAGCATAGTTGCTCCATAACTGTGTTACCCAAACTTTGGATGCGATTTGAAGATGATTTGGTTGCTGTCTCTAGCGGGTTGAGCACCCACATTGAAACCCATCCTATTGGTCCCTTCAATAAACAGTGTATTCCTGTTATTTATCTCTTTTGCCATGATGCTCTAGATATATCACCAAAAGTATTCCAGTGATAATAAAACATCAAATATTTTTTACATGAGATGTGTACGTAGGGCTAGATTCTATAATGGTTTACCACTTTTAAAACGATAAGATATCATTTGAGGGATATTAAACTATGATTTCTATCTTGATTGAGCGACCATATAGATTTCATTATACTATATGAGTCACGATACATATGTTTTTTTCCAGGTTTCTCATTGGTTCATGAATGCTCCGTCCCCAAATGGAGACGCTGCACCATTAAATATGAACATCCACATAACGTTTCAGTTAACTTTATTGGGTATATCACTTAATGCGAAGATAGAAGCAAACGTTATGACTCACAATCAAAATGAATTAGCTTGCCTCATTAAAGTCAAATCAGTCACTATCATGGCATCACACACACACTCTCATACATGCACACACACACACACACACACACAAACGTAGAGAGAAAGAGAGAGAAAGTAATCAATTTGTTGGACATCCTCAAAATCCAAACGCTATCTCCGATTGTCTGGAGTAATAACTCTGAGACACCCACACCCTTAAATCATTAGCCAAATATTTATTGGCATCATGCAGTTGTCTCAAATCACGGCAGTTAAACTTGCAGCCATCTTTATCCGTATCGAATTGATTGTTTATTATCGGGAACACTAATCTCTTGTTAAGTTGCTTCTGCGAACCGCACTGGCGGCCATTATATTTCTAATTTACTGAGCTGGTGAAATTACGTGAAACCATTAGACATTCTTATGCCAGACATTGTGATATTATGGGGTATAACAAGCTCCACTCTCGCAGATCTGCGTCTATATATGTATGTATGTATGTATGTAGATACGCATATATATATATATACATATCCGTTTGCATGTATTTGTGTATGAGTAAAGTGTAGATAGATATATAAGTTTGCATACATATGGTTGTATACACACACACACACACATATATATATAGTAAAAATATATAAATATAGATATATAATGTATGTAAATTATGAGGGTTACAAAATTAGAATAATTTATTACCGGTAGTTCGCATGCGTAACAAAAGTCATAAGACAGCATATAATTCTTTATACATTCTTATACGATCTATGTATTTATGTATGTGTGTATGTTTGCATGTATATATGTATGTATGAGTGTCTGTATATGTATCTATGTTTATATTATGTATGTATGTATGTATATATTATGTATGTATGTATGTATATAGCTTAAAAAGCACGCATTTTATTTTTAATCAATAATATATTATAACTCTGTACGGACACAACTTAATAAAAATGGCTACAGTTCGTGAAAGGGCAGTGAGTGTTGTTACAACTATCGATTAGCTTACAGTATTGATTAACTTACAGGTGAGACGTGATCGAGTAGACCTATGATCTGAGACTACCTCTACATGACTATTCAGCCATTTTACTCTTCGCTTCTCTCAGACTACATTATTCAATGTATATTTCCTTTCTTTTATTAATGTAATAATGGCACGGAAACTTCTGTGGTAAGAAGTTTGCTTCCAATCCACATGGTTCCGAGTTCAATGCCACGGCGTTGCATCTTGTGCAGGTGTCTTCTGCTTGGTAAACAGAAACTGAAAGAACGTTGTCCGTCGTATATATATATATATATATATATATATATATATATATATATATATATATATATAACAAGTGATGGTGGAGGAGACAAACACAGACACACAAATGCATATATACCAAATCCACTCACAAGACTTTGGTCGGCACCAGGCTATAGTAGAAGACACTTGCACAAGGTGCCACGTAGTAGGGCTGAATCCGCAACCATATGGTTCGTAAGCAAGCTACTTACCACACAGCCACTCCTGCGCATATATATATATATATATATATATATATATATAACATATATGAGGTGGGTGCTGATAGGTTCCTGGCGTTGGTGAAAATAAAATAAATGAGGGTCAGTTAATTATGATTTTATTCGACATAAACCCTTCTCAGATTCAAACACTTGCTTCAGTGGTCCCTCAGTTTTCTACGCCCTGTACTAAAACTCGGTGTATTGGTTTTCCAGCCAGGCCTTTCGCGATGCCCTCAAAGCCAGGGACATTTCAGCATCCTTTAGTACACACACACACACACACACACACACACACACACACACACTAATGAACTTTCGAATAGTTACGGGGCCATCATGTCAATGATCGCTTTGCTGTTGTTGTAGCAAAGTGTGACACTACTAAAAATAAACTTAAACTGAATATAGACTTATTTATTGAACGACTAGAAAATTTCTTTGGCGATGTAATTGCTGTCTTCACAGAACAATGCGAAATTCTTTGTTGGTTTAGCTGTTTAACCTCTAGTGAACTCTTCTAGTGCCAATATATAAAATCATTAGAATTCTTAATCACAGGCGATTTGTATAAATCGGCTTATTTGAAGGACAGTCTGTGATGTACGTGAGGTTGGTTAAAGTTTTTAGGGGGGTGACATCGAAACATCTGGAAAATATTCTCTGCTTGTTTGCTCGAATATACAATGAGGGGATCTTTTTTAAAACGGGGCCCACATTTTTCATTAATGTTTTACGTAGTGCTTTTGGCTCCGAAAGACTTTCAAACTTCGTATACTTATCTATTTTGTGTTATAGAACAGAAAAATATTTTTGTATTCGAATTTATTTCATGTAAAAAATTGTCTTATTTCGATAATTTCAACCAATCACTGACGTCCATTCAGCCGATATACATTAAGTGCCGACTACATAAACAAACGATTCTTCGTTTTATTTGCTTTTTTCATTTTAAATTTGCTTCAACCCTAACCCTAACTCTAACCCTAGGGTTAGGGTTAGAGTTAATTGTTTCAGAATCGTTTGTTTATGTAGTCGGCACTTAATGTATATCGGCTGAATGGACGTCAGTGATTGGTTGAAATTACAGAAATACAACAACTTTAACATGGAATAATTTATGGATTTCTTTTTTTTTTTAAGAAGACTAAGAGAAAAAGATGTTTTATATGACACATTCTACCAGTGATCCAAGTTTCAAAGTGTTTCTTTAATGAAAAATGTGGCCCCCGTTTTAAAAAAGATCCCAATGAGGAATATAAATGGGTGACGTTCAATTTTTCCTGTAGTGATACATAACGAAGCGCATTCAAACTGCATGATTTGAAATAACACTAGCAGAACTGGTGGCTTCATTACCTGACTATTACCTAATCCTCGATCGATCATGATCGAAAGAGAGAAAGAGAGAGAGAGAGAGAGAGAAAGAGAGAGAGAGAGAGAGAGAAAGAGAGAGATAGAGAGGCGGGGAGAGAGACAGAGAGCAATCCTCTGATGATAAACAGTCAATCTATGATTATTTTGTATTTAAGAAAATACAAGACTATCTTATCCAAAGTATACTTTGTTTTTGTTTTTAATTTGATAGACTGTATGATTAATGCCTGCTTAATCATAATCCAGCCATAGAATATTTTGTGAGACCTGAAGAAATTCCTCATCATACATAATATAACATTATGTTTCTCAGCGTTTCCTTAAATTTGGAACGTATTCACCGTTGTCTTTTTAAGGGATACACTGTTTGCTTATTCTAATGTAAATTGAGACCGAAAATGAAGACATTTTAGGCAGCAGTTGCATTTCAGAACTTGAGTTGATGGAAATAGAAATGAGAGTCAAATAAATAAGTATGTTACAAGAATAATTTTAAAATTTTGAAAAAAAAAAAAGGAAATAGGAAATAAGAAGAAAGAATGTTCATACTTAAAATAATTATGGAATGCAATTTGTAAAGAAATCTTGGTAATATTGCTTCAGTCGAAGCAAGAATATCAAATGTAGAGAAGCATATGAGATAAAGAATATGAATTAATAAGGGAAAAATTTCTTAGAATATGGAAACGCATATTAAGCTCTGTTGAAGTATTTGCTGTTGGTTTTCTTTTTTGAGAATGGAGGAAGATGAACTAGAATAAGAGAGAGGTGGAGAGTTAGAATGAGGAAGAGATATATATCAGGTAAGGCGGGGGAAAAGGAATGAGAAGATAGAAGGCAAAAGACGGAAAAGAGAAAGAAATGGAAAGTGAGAGTGAGTGAGAGAGAGAGGGAAAGAGAAAGAAAGACAGAAAGTATGTATGAGAGAGAGGTGTATGATATATGAGGAGTGAAAATAGGAAATTGAGATAGGAAGGAGGAGTAAAATAGATAAAATAGATTGTGTACATAGTGAAGGAGAAAAAAGCAAACGGAAAAATCAAAGGATGGAAGAGAAGGAGGAAATAAGAAAGAGAGAGAAAGATGAAATAATAAGAGAGAAGATGGGAAAGTTGGAAGGCCAGAGAAAAATGAGAGAGAATTGAGGAAACAATGGGAAAATTGAGAGAGAGAGAGAAAGAGAGAGAGGGAAGGAAGGAAAGAGAGAGAGAGAGAGAGAGAGAGAGTAAGAGTGAGAGAAAGAGGGAAAGAAAGAGAGAAAGAAAGCGAGAGCTAAGATAAATGGAAAGAAAAAATAAAAAGAATAAAAACAAAGTAGATCATATAAGCGGAGAGAAAAGGAAGAGGTAAAGCAGAGAGAGAGAGAGAGAGAGAGAGAGAGAGAGAGAGAGAGAGAGAATGAAAGAGAACGAGAGAGGGAGAGATGAGTTGAGATAAGAGAAAAAGGTTACATAAATGAAAGTGCGAAAAGCCTCGAGAAAAAAGAATGGTGGACGAATAAAAAGAGACGAAAGCAAAAAAGATAAAGAAACGTAGTTTAGAGGAATAAAAAGGAGAGTGTTAGTGACAGAAAGAGAGCTAGTGAGAGAGAAAGAGAGAGAGTCAGAGAGAACTATGTGCATAACGAAAGGGACAGATATAAGCGAAGAGAAAAAAAGAGAGGGGATCAAAAAGAAACAAATGAAAGAAAGAGGCGGGAAAATAAAGAAGTCATTATTGATAGAGATGCAGTTTTGGATATAATTTTCAGTAACGTGACAAATGATAATGTCATGTAAGTTGATGTTTATGTGAAAGGCATATGAAATAATAACAATAATCCTTTTTACTAAAGGATTAAAGGCATAGATTTTGTGGGAAGCGAGTGAGTCGATTACATAGACCCCAGTACATGACGGGTACTTAATTTATCCACGCAGAAAGGATGAAAAGCAAAACCGACCTCGGCGGAATTTGAACACAGGACGTAAAGGCGGACGCAATACCGCTAAGCACTTTTTCCAATGTACGAATCAGCCGGTCAATTTCTCTTTCTGAAAATCCAAGTTTATCCAGATTCTCCTTTAAGCATTTACTAACAAATCCGAGTGGTCCAATTATTATTGGTATGAATATGAATTCATAGTCTGGATATAGAAGCTGGAGGTTTCGAAGCAGCTGTCCATATATATCCTGTTATTCTTTGAATTTCAAAGCGATATTTATATCTGCAGGGCAGCTAACCTCTATGATGGTACATGCCTTTGCCCCTCTGTCCCATTTAACAGAAGTTTGATGGAAATATTCCACCAGTATTCCTTGAGTATGCTTGTATGTATGCATGTATGTATGCATGTAGGCATACGTTTGCATGTACGTAAGTATGTATGTATGTATCTATGTTTACATGTATATATATTTATGCATGCATGTATGCACATATATAATAAAAATAATTATAATGATAATAAATAATATATATGTATTACATATATGTATTATATATACAAATTTGTATTAATTTTTTTCATTTGCGTCGCTATTACCTCCTTTTCCGTTTGTTCCCCCTCTGCTACTTGCTTGATATCATTGCATAGATTTTGATGCAATGTGTACCAGGGTAGTATTTTTAATATCAGACATATACATATTGTCATCGCCCGAAATAGCAGCAGTCAGCCACACCAGAGATATATAGCAAACTTGAGATAGCCAGGCTATTATTAACCGTAATCTCCACCCAACCATACAGCATATATTATTAACCCTCTGCTAAAGAGATATAAAGCTGTCATTTCAACCATTAGTTTCGTTTTGTGTTGAAACGCAGATGTCGAGAATAATAGATAGCAAAACTAAATCTATTGGAAAATAACAGAGAATATTTTTTAATGATTTGGAAATTAATTCCATGAAAACATCTCTCATCGTTTGTAAAATTGTCTTTCTTTTTAGTGAGTAACATTTAATTAGAGTTTTTATTCGTAAATTTATGTCTTTAGCTAGAACATAATAATGGCAGACGAGAGAAATTTCTGAGGGTTGTGACGTCAATGGTTTGATGTTGATAGAATACAAAGTCTTATGCGGTGAGACCGCACTTAACCGGATCTACTGATATCAGATTAGCAATCATTTGTATAAGAAGTTTGAATCTCATTTCATATATCTACGACGACATCGAGAAATGTATACTTTATTATTAGAAAGGTGAAATGAAATGTAGGGGATTTAGCTTCAGTTTTCAGAATGCAGGGTCAAGCACGTAGACAATCCTTCATTACTATTCATTCAGTTTTCTTTCAGTTTATAATTTATCGTAGAGTAAAGATTATTTGCTAACATAACGTGTCCTTATATTTTCGATCAAGGGATACTAAATTTAGTATCCCTACTCAGCACAAAACAATATCTGTGTATTGTTAGGGAAAATGCTTTGTAGCATTTGTTCCGGTTTTAATCTCTGAGTTCAACTGCTGCCGAGGCCAAATTTGCCTTTCACTATCTTAGGATCGATGAGATGTAATACCGGTTCGGTGTAATCGTCTTCCTCCATCCATCAAAACGATGATGATGTTGATCAGATAAAAATCTTCATCATCACCATGATGATGATCGTCATTATTTACTATTGACTTTTTAATGAATGTCATGTGGCTTCTATAAATAGATTCATAGAGCAAGGCCATTGACAAGGAGAAGACTTAAGAAATCCCACACAAATAAATGATTCAATAAATAAATACATAAATAATGATAAAACTGTCTCTCAAAAAGAACATCTGTACTTTGTTATCGAATCTCGTGGAACCAAACAGAAAGTCACGTGTTTCTATATTTGTCGTTAGGATTGAAAAGTATTGCCTATCGAATGACATTTCAGAAGGTGCGGAATCGCTAAAATTGCACGTAAATCAATGCCAAAAATTCAAATGACGAAAGTTTCCACGAGAATAGTGTCCACTTGTCATTAATAATGAGATTAGAGGAGCAATTCTGGTTGGTTTCATAGAAATTCCGACAAGTATTTGATTTAGTATCATATTTCTTGGTTCTGAATGTCACTATCTCCGAGTGTTTCCAGGCAGAATTATATTCGGAATGTATCCGATCCGTTCATTGGTTATTATCGAAGTAGAATCATCCTTCTCTTCATCGTCATCCCTTTTGTGGAACGATACGAATGAAATCTATGTCGTGTCTTTGTTTCCTTCCACCTCTCTCTCTCTTTCCCACTCCATCCCTCTCTATCTATCAATCTCTTTATTTTTTCTTCTTCTCTTTCTTCGGTTACTTGAAAGTTGCACCGTACTTAAATGTCCAGTTGTGGACGAGTTGATGACGGAAATATATCTTAGAATTATTATGGTTGCTTAATGGTTCCAGGGTAGAATTTTTTACACTTGAAGTGACTTTTGTTTAGTTGCTGTCGTGTTGGTGATGGAAAATATTTCAGAATTTTTGTTTGTGGTTATTGATGTTGATGTGGTGGTTGTTCTTGTTGTTGGTGATGGTGGTGAAAGTGTTTATACTTCCGGTAACTAATGTATCCTTATCGGTATATTGATGATGAACCATCTTAGAATCCTTATAGCTGCTGAAGACAGTCAGACGTTATATTTCCGCTTACAGTTTCGTATTTGCGAATGTGTTGATGATAGAAGTAACAAACAATTTTAGAATTATTGTTTGTGAGAAAGTGAGCTAAATGGCTTGATTTCCGATAATTGTTAGGGAAAACGATTCGTTAATTATTAAGATTTAGATATAGACGCTGGATTGGCAGACATGTTGGAGCTGGTATTTTTTGAGGCTCAAATCTCACTGATCAATTTTACTCTTCATTCTTTCGAGGCCAATAAAATAAAGTATTTGCTAACTACTAGGGTCGATTGAATCGAATTACCTCTCCGTTCAAAATCTGCTGGCCTTGTACCTAAATAAGAAACAACGAAAGCCTGCGCGATTGTAGGTCCATTAGAATATTGAAAAGTATTTTTTCTCCGTTTTTGTTATGTTGTAGGTTCTATGTCCACCGTGGTCAATTGGTCTTTATTGCCTCCAGAGTCGATAGGATGAGGTACGATTAACATACTAAGGACCCTCTCGCTCACAGGATATACTAATAGCATTGGCTATTTGGTTTATAATCAATCGCATGCCTCCATCACCATGTGGTGAACACGATCAATATTTTCCTCGGTGGAAGCAGTTGCAACACGTCCAGACCTTGGGTTATATTCAAGACCCCCGCCCCGTTATCCACCTAAATTCGTTTGCCCACCTTTGTACTGTTGATAAAGCTGGGGCGTCATCACCTACTGTAGCAACCATATCGACATGAATAGCCTTGATAACACCACAAGGCAAAATTTTGTACAATTTTCAAGAGACGTTGTTACCTTCTGAGTTAAAATTGCGCCCACGTCCACTTCGCCTATCACCTTCCATGATCGTTAAAATCAGTACCAGTTGAACATTGGGGTCAAAGTAAACGACTTATCTCCTCCCAGAAATTACTGGCCTTGTGCCAAAATTTGATACCAACACTAAAGGAGAGGATATTTCGGGAAAAAGCTGTATTTCTCTATTTGTATGTTCAGTTTTTCCATTGCGTTCAATTGATGGAAATATCGACTCCTTTCTAGTATTTATTTAATGAAAAGGTTAGTGTAACAAGCAATGCGTATCGATGGGTTATTCGATTATCTATAGGATTGATTTCTTTCTAATTTGTTTTCCTTGAATTTGATTCCTCTTTTTTCCTTTTTTTTTACTTTCCTACATTATTGACACTAATTTGATTGAACTCAGAATTGTTAAAAGAGACTGCAACACTGAAATAGTATTAAGTGGGATTATTAAATCGTCTTTAGAAGCATTTGAAACTACAACGAGGCACATAAAAGGATTGAGAAGTGAAGACATATAAATGGTTTGTACACTGAAAACGGAGCAAATGTAAATACGATAACAATATAATCTTTAGGTCCGCTGTTTTGTTACTCGTATGTCAACTAGAATTGATGGAAAATGTTTGAAAGAATATCCTGAGGTTTACTTGTTCGGTAAGCTGATCTGAGACCGCTTTTTTCACTGAATGCATTGCATGGCAATAGAATAGCACCCAGGGAACAATAACACACCCCAATTTACATACACACACACACACACACACACACACACACACACACACACACACACACATACACACACATATATTTGAAATTTATAGAAAGACAAAACACGAAGACTGGTGTATGAACAACAAGCAAGTGTATTAGTTTGACACTCGGGAAAATGAAGAAGTCAGTTATGTTTCGAACCTATGCTCTTCAACAGAAAGGAATAAGAGAAAATAAACAGAGAGAATGAAAAACGTAGATTTCAGCGGCCCAGCATGGCGCATATATATATATATATATATATATATATATATATATATATATATATATATATATATATATATATATATAGACGCAGGTGTAGATGTGTGGTAAGAAGTCTGCCTCCAGCCGCATAATTCCGGGTTTAGTCCCGCGAGGTACCATAGTCAAGTGCCTTCTACTATAGCTCTGGTCACCTACAGTCGTGTAAGTGGATTTGGTTGACGGAAATGAAAGGAGCCCATCCAATGCCCTCGCGCTCGTGTGTGAGTGTGTGTAGGATTATCCACGTAACGTAGCGTTTCGACAAAATGACCGATAGATTAAATACCAAGCTTCAGTCGATTCGTTTGACTAAATCCTTCACAGCGGTGCCCCATTTAGCCACAATCCAATGACTGAAATCAATAAAAGGTTAAAATATAAAAGTACAAACATATACAGTTATGTCCATATTAGGTACATTTCATGATAGAGTAATGAGGCAGAAAATATCAAACAGCTTTGAAGCTACATTAAAGACTTCCTCATCGACAAAATTCTACTGAATAAATTATTAAACAATTTTCGTTTTCCAGTTTTCAAGACATATATTTAATGAAAACAAATTACACTTGAAAACTTGAGAATTCATGTAAGCTTTTCAGAGCTAATAAAATATTCATGAAGTTATAATTGAACAATTTTTTCCTTACATACACGTAAGTACTACGCACATACACTTATACACACTTACACAAAGTATATATGGTTAAACAGACTCGAAACTGGCTGATGTTGGTCGGCGCCAGTAAGACTTATATTGTAGAATGAACTTCAAGCTGAAGGGGGAGAAATTGATAGGATACACAGAGTTTTACACTCTTAAAGTTATAAAAAAACAATTATGAATTTTAATTAACCAATATAATCAATCTATGACTAATATCAAATTGATAACCCTGGTGGTAGATTTAATCTGTCATCTTGTTTAACGCCACCTGGTGATGTTTATGTGTCTTTTAACATTTTATTTATTTATAACCATTTTCAGTTATCAGAATGCGACCTTAAAGAATTTTTTAGTCGAATGACTCGACTCCAGGATATTAGGATGATTAATTCCTGTACTTAACTAGGGCTGTGATTTATTGTACCCAGGAGGCTGAAATACAAAGAGGACCTCCGTGGTATCTGAACCCGGAACCCAAGGCAATAGCGATTCTCTTAAATTCCCTGACTAAGCCATGTGAAAAGAATTACGATTTATAAACATTTCTAGATGAAGACGTTTCTGAATTAATATCCTTTTCTCATCTAACGTAATTGTAATGACAAAAGTTTTAATTAAAGTAGTTCATCACCACGAAGAAAATATTAATTGAAACGGAATACGAGTGATTAAATCGTCTTTCTCTTCTCTCATCTGCTATCTATTCTGTTATTCTGTTATTCTGTTATTCCTTTATTCTTTTATTCTTCTATATGTTTCAGCACAAAGACTGTGGCCATGCTGGAGCATAAATATCGTTAATTGTATGACAAGTATTAAATTGACAACTGTGAATACGTATGGAATAATGCCTTTAATCTATTAGTTCCATGACAAGAGATAAATTGATAATTTTGATTACATAATCCATCGTCCTGTTTAATTCCGCCAGTTGGTCGTTGTGTGTCTTCTACAGACGACACGTATTTACAGGCCTATGGTTTAGCATTTCAATATTTTATTTATTTACTACAAAGAAACAATTCAGCAAATGAATACCTACATGGCTACTCCAAAGATCACATTTTCCTCCCTCAGATGTACTACCCTACCCCAACACCCGATGTGGACATCCTTCCCCCATCCTCTACCTGCTTGATCTACTAGCATCAGCTGCCACATTTTAGTATCCAATTTCAATCTGCTATTTTAAACATGGAAGCCAACATTAGTGAATGTGCTAAATGGGTTCCTACAAAACCCGAAATGTATTTATAAAAACATTACGATTTGAACGCTTTCTTACTTAATTTGTATTAAATCAATATTAATGTTGTGAAGGCGGTGAGATAGCAGAAGTGTTAGTAAGCCGGGCAAGATGCCTAGCACCATTTCGTTGGTCTCTATGTTGTGAGTTCAAATCTCGCCGAAGTCGACTTTGCCTTTCACCCTTTCCAAATCGATAAAATATGTACCAGTTGAGCACTGGGTCGATGTAATCGATTTATCCCTGCCCTATAACTGCTGGCCTTGTGCCAGAATTTGAAACCAATATCAATGGTGTTTCTGATGATCCATACCGAATCAGTGCTGATCCTGTAAGTTTCTGATCAAAGACGTTGCAGCCATAAACATCCCGTTTATTGTTT
Organism: Octopus bimaculoides; assembly: GCF_046866305.1. Classification (NCBI taxonomy): domain Eukaryota; kingdom Metazoa; phylum Mollusca; class Cephalopoda; order Octopoda; family Octopodidae; genus Octopus; species Octopus bimaculoides. Next base: position 51,862,536 of record NC_142945.1, on the reverse strand, counting down.
GACACATTTAATCTACGTCACATTCTATCCATCGTTTTTTGTTTACTTATTACGTTAAGCATAAGAGTAACACCCTACGCCTGGACAGATCTTGCAGGGAAGGATATTTCAACAGCCAGCTTCTTAGCAAGGAAGTTTTGAGATCGAGATTAATACACGGTCTGTTGTGATTGGCTGCAGCAAAAGTGAAGGGAGAAGCCAGGTGGCAATCTCTGATTGAAGATTGCTCCTGCCACGTTTAGATCTCAGTTTTTCTATCACCATTATAATCCCTTCAGTTCTGAGGTGAACTGGCCATTACAGTAGCGATAGAAAAGAAAATACAGCTCACTTATTGGCCAGAAGCTAAAGCGTTACTTTTATTTCTGACATGACTTAAGAGTGAATTGACTGCTATTTTTACAGGTCAAAATCACCATGCGAAAGTAGTCAAGAGAAACGGATTGGCAGAAATAGAAAACAGTCGAACAAAACGGCTTAGCGTTATGAATTCAAAGCCTCCGGGATTGACTTTGCTTTTGCATTTCCGAAGTCAATAATATACTGTACCAGTCAAGTATTGGATCAATATACAGGATAACTTCCATTTCCTCAAATTTAAAGCCTTGTGTCAATTATTGAAATCAATATTATTCATATTTCACCAAGAGTTAAGACAGTGATGAAAACAGGTAGCGATGTGCCTAGTTGACAAGAATCGATACTAATAACCGGTGTAATTATGATGAAGCTGATAGAAAATATCTTTCTTATATGTCTTAGCAGTTATTCGTGGTCTGCAATATTTGGATGGAGAGACGAAAGAATTTGAGAGACGAAAGAATTTCAAAATATCTAATAAATGCTACATGTGTTACATTCCTCTGGGAATCTGACCAACTACAACTCATACATTACCAAGAAGCAATATAGCGATGAAAATGAAAATCTTAATGAAATTTCCACCTGAAAGATTGACATAAATCAGGCTGAGTTTTCCTCAAAGATAATTTTTCTTTTTCTTGATGGAATAACTAAGCAGACAACGTAATCTTCCGTTTCAATTATTGACAAAGGAAACTGACAGTCGTTTCTCCTCCATAATTATTGATTTCTAATGCGGATACAAAGTTATATACTTTGAGGTGGGTGAGTATACTGCCTCCTAGCTAAACTATTACTTTGACTGGTACATAGACTTTAGAAAGATGAAACACTAAATTGACCTTGGAGGGGTTCGAAATTGGTATGCAACGAATTACAGCGGAACTATTGGTCCTTCAGATAATTCATTTTCCTTCCAATTCACACCACAAATTTGAGTCTGAATGAGTCGCAGATGAATAAAATGCAAGATAAACTTAAGCAATATTTACATTTGACGGATATTTGTCCTCATCTTGTTTGTTAATACAACGTTTCGGCTGATATACCCTCCTGCCTTTATCAGGTGTCTTGAGGAAATTTCGAACCTGGGTTCTCATTCCTAAGGTGTTTTCGATGTTGTTGTCATTGTTATTATTATATTCGGGAGGGTCATTTTTTTTCTTGCCAAATAAATACGCATTATATATTCGTTGAACACTCGTTTATTACTGTTGTTATTTTATCTCGTGCCCATTGTCCAGAAATCTTTCATCACACATATGTGACCTCTACAGCGACCCTTTCCGCCTACGTGCGTCCTCCTGCTTTGCTTAATCCATTCTCTGGATTAAACAGAGCAAGAAGACGTCCGTAGACGCAAAGTGTCGCTGAAGAGGTCACAGACATACGACGAAGGTTTTCCGGACAATAGACTTAAGATAAAGTGAGAACAGTATTGTTCATGAGTGTAGAACGAATAAAAAGCGCAAGAAAAGTAGATATATAAATATATTGTGTAAATATATATGTGTGTGTGTATGTGTGTGTGCGTGTGTGTAGTTCTGTGCGCAGTATGATGTTTGTATGTATCAATGCTTGTTAGAAGTTATTACTTACTGCTGTATAACGTTCCATAATGTGCTTCTCTGCTTCAATAGAAAACTTTATCTCTTCTAATAGATTCCCATAAAACATTCTCAGGTTACAGAGCTTTTGATTACAGGCAGATCCTTTTTTTTTTTACTTCATACAAGAAGTATCAGATTTCCTGCATTATGGTGTTGTTGTGGTTGTTTAATTTCGTAATATAAAGATAGCTTCTTTTTCTGTATAAATGGAACTGAAGATGCACGAGTCAATCTCCTACAGAACCACCATTATGTTGGCGATGCTTGTAGAAGGAATTAGAAATCCTGGCGTGACAATAATCATGTCTCCATTAATAAATCTCTCCTATTGTTGAGACTAAATAAGGAAATTCTTTAGAATAATGAAAAACTTTTAATGAAACTCATATTTGTTGTTGATGTTATATATTAGCATTACAACAGCAACAAAACCTCAACAACAACAACAACAACATTAACAGCAGGAAGAAAACAACAACAAAACAACAATAATAACAACAACAATGACAACGAATCAAATTCGATATTGTGTTTAAGGTATGTAACTTCGGGGTAACAAAGTTTCTTTTGCGAAGTTAAAACTTTATGCTTTTAATATCGCGTTCTAATAGTCATAGAATGTGAGAAACAAGATGACTCAGATAGACCTCTTCTCCTGGCGAAGGCTTATTAATTCCTTACTGCTCCAATTAGAAGAAGCGTACGGGGCTAAGGGGCGAAAGGCTTATAACTCTTAGATACCAGCTGAAGGCACAGGAGTGCTTCTGAATCGCCGTAGCTTTAGTCACAATCAGGAGAAATAGCTTGGAGTATCTGTACAGCGAGATGATAGAATCGTTTGCACGCCCGACAAAATGCTTAGTGGCATTTTGCCCGCCTTTGCGTTCCGTCGAGGTCGACTTTAGCCCTTCATCCTTTCCGAGTCTATAAAATAAGTACTACCGCCTCATGGAAACCACTTCTAGTTTCAGCGTTGGACAAACCGCTCTGATATTCATTTCACCTGAAAGTCAGCTGCATCATATTAATTTTTGTCATAATTATCTTTACTGGAATCTGCATCACCAAATATAAATAAAAAACGTTTTTTTTTTCTGTCATTTATTCATACTTTCTCAGGCTTATATGATATAAAGCATAAAGAAAAAAGAAAAACAAATATTTCCCCTTAATATGCACATATCTGGGGATTTCTGCTTTCTCCCGCTCTTTCTTTTCTCTGCTTGCTTTGTAACCTACTGCTGCTCTCCATTAATATCCAGAATCATCCGTCTATGAATATAAGATTTTTTCCCTTTTCAGAAGCGTAGCCTTCGTAGTATTTAAAGTATCAATAGGATAAAAGATATAAGAATATTTCTATATATTACAAAGCAGTTTTGTAGCTGTTTATTTCCTGTGAAAAATATATCGTATTATAAACTCTTTTCCCATGGTTTGCCACAAAGGGTTATCTTTTACCGGATAATGTGTTAGAAATCGTTATGTTGATGCCTTTCGTAAACGGTATTAGTGCTGTAAATGAAACTATATGGTTTATCTCAATTCTAGCATTGATGAGAAAACCAGGAAGAATAACATGCACACAATTACAGAGAAGCAAGCATTCTGTAAGTCAGATTTGAAACGATTTTCGGTTGAACGACCTATCGTTTTACATATAATGCTTATGTCATTTGGAATGGTATTAGCGTGACAACTTCAATGAACATTTTCCCCTCTGAAATATTGCCGTTTAAGCTGAAACAGAAGACACCAGTCTTTTAGTTATTTTCTGAGGCACAAGGCTAGAATTTAAAGCAGTGGAGTGTGATTTCATTCTACCGATGCCTTTGCTGAGTTGGTACTTTAATTAATCGATCTCGGATGAATGCAATGTAAATTTGATCTGTTCGGGGTTTGAACTTGCAAACAAAAGAGATAGACATGCATGTATGTATGTATGTATGTATGTATGGGACAGAATTCGACACAGTTTCCGTCGACCATTTTCAGTCCCAAAGCATTGGTTAGCCAGGGCTATGGTAGGATATATTTGTTCCTGGTGTTGGGTAAAGGGATTCCATATAAAATATTTGCGAAGCTACCTTTTTTTGAAACCGCACAACCGCGCCTGTAGCTCTTCAGTTAATCTGCGTGGACGAGAAATAAAAACTAAATCATGATGTTCATAGACAGGGGATTTCGATATCCATAGACACGAATTTATCAGGGATAAACTTAGGAAGCGAAGATACATTTTATACGAAAAAGAAAAAAAGGAAAAAACCCAAAGAGGAATATATCCTATTTGTCTATTATCTCACTATGTACTCTGGTGATAAACGATAAAACCCAAACATATATAAGGGTAGTGAAAGCAAATGTTTATATCACATAAACTTGTGAAAATATCAGAACAAAATGTTGGAAAATAAAAGAAGGATATTTTTCTTATTTATCATTTTTGATAACGCACAATTCCAGGAATGATAATTATAACAAAAACGTGCGTAGTGTTTCGCAATTGCCTTTCAGAATAAAATATATACAAAAGAATGAGAAAACATAGTTATTCAGTGACAGTTTGAATATGGCATTTAAACAAGAAATATAAATCTCATAAAAGGGATTCATGCGTGTGGAATTTAGATGTTTTGTGTAGAGATGCAAAAAGGAAGCCTGTAGCTTCTGTTTGCGATATGCATTACGAGCTGATGCTTTAACGCAATATTCTTATATTTTTTGAGTTCTTTCGTTTCCAGCAATCTCATTCTTCATTTCAAAATGTCTTTTAAAACATTAACATATACCTGTTGTTGATGATGATTAATGATTTCATACGAAAATATAGTTCCGCGCTTATATAAGTGACACCCCGTCGGTTACCACGACGAGGTTTCCAGTTGATCCGATCAATGGAACAGCCTTCCACCGACACGCGAACCCGTAACGTAGTTTCCAGGATGATTCAGCATGACTCAGAAATATAGATACCGGTCAATTTTAGCAGCTGAGTAGATTGAGAAAACGTGAAATAATCTATCTTACCGAAGGACACAAATCGCCGCCGGGAATCGAACTCATGATCATAACATGGTGAACCGAAAACCCTAGTCACTAAGCCATGCGCCTTCACACTTCCATATTTATAGGAAAGCATAAAATGAGAAGCTGTATAATATAACGTAGAGTAGGTATTCACAAGAAGACGAATATATATTGGCACAAGATATCGAGGGAAATGGGCAAGTCGATAATGTCAGCTTCAATACTTCACTGATCCTTTCATCGACCATGAGAAGATGAAAGTATCAGTTAATCTAATCTCGGTGCTGTTTGAACCCAAGCTGTAAAGTGCCTGAAGAAATGTCACAAAGTATTTCCTCTGGCGGGATAACGATTCTTCCCGGCCCCTTCTTAATATATCTCCACAAATAATCTTTTCTACCGAAAGCACAAGGCCTCAAATTTAATCCACCCCGAAAGGAAGAAAGGCAAAGTCGACCTAGGTGGAATTTGAACACAGAACGTAGTGACGGGCGAAATACCGCTAATCATTTCGTCCGGCGCGCTAGCGATTCTGTCAGTTCGACGTCTTCATATCTCCACAAATAATGAAACACTTGTTAACGGAAGGATATCAAACATTCGGAAAAGTAGTGTAGATATAAGTATTATAGCATATTTCATCTCCAAATAAAACATTAACAGTCCGGATATTCACAGTATTTCCTCCTCGCCTTAGGTTTTGATATTTAATCAAGATTTATGATATTCACAACTAACGCATGACCATTAATTACAGATATAACACAATTTTAGATTATACCCACTGATACTGGAGCCAAAAGCGGAGCCTCTAAGCGTCGATTAATTTCTTAGAAATATAATTATATTTCATTCAGTTATCGTCTAGAACACAGATTTGGAGTTAAAATCATAATATCTCTAAGACAAATAAATCATTTGAGTCATGTTTTCTTGTGGAGATATGAAGGATTTTTCCAGTTGCCCAAACCAAGATGTACTCTTCCATGCGGCACCAAGAATCTGTGCCGCATCACCTCAGGGACATCGTCATTTTCATGTTGTATCTCACTGACAATAGCTCTAGTATAGTCATCTTGTCGTTCCGAATACAACATTCTATACAGCCTGGTGTTCAGCACGTACTCTCCTGATTTGGCACCAACGGATTTCCACCTCTTTCTATCTCTTTCAAATGCTACACGCGGAGTTTCATCAAAAGTGTTCCTTTTGTAATTAGGCTGGTGTAGTCTGAGGCAGATTGGTCACTATTTCTAGCATATCACAATAGATGGTTCCGACGTGCTAATTGGCTCGCAAATGTCCGTGTTGATACATAAGGTATCTGTTCCTTTTCTCATAGAGGAGACCGGAAATTGGTTTGACTAATTTGGCCAGAGAATGTGGATTTTTTGAGAGATAGGAAGTTAGTTGAAGACACGTAAATATTGCGCAGATGTTAATAAAGTTTCTTCTTTACAATAAATATTACATTCACCACTCATGTAATACAATCATTTTATATTAATTCATTTTTATGTTTTTCTTTCCTTCCCATGTTCTTCTTTCCTCTTTCACTCTTGTTCCTATCCTCTTTCCATATTTTCTCTATCTACGTCCAATCAAGCATTACTGCCTTCTATATCAACTCCTACCTCGTTGCTTCGCTATTCTTCTACATAACTACTTCTCGTTTCTCACACCCCTCAACAATTTGGCTCACTCTTACTTCCTCCTCCAAGCTCAAGATTTCTCGTTTCCTTTCCTGCTACCACACATAAATTTCTCTTGAGCCACCTCTAACAACAGACCCTTTCCATTCACCTCTCATTTCACCTCTTCCTCTCCAATATCCTTTGCACCTTTTTTCTTCTCTACTTCCTAGCAAACCATTTATTCATTTCACTGTATTTCTCTCGCTTGTCTTTCACCTCAGGTGTTGTCTCACATATGTAATATACTGAGTTGAAAAACTGCGATTAACTGAAATTAGCTATGCAATTAGTAGATAAAATCTCTTGAGGTGTTCAAAACCTAAATATAACATAGGAAATGGCTTTTCCGAAATATTCAGGTTTTGGAAAATAAGGAGGAAGTAGATTGCAACGAAACTTTTCTTTAAAGATTCCTGAAGAAACCAATGGATATCATCTAGTCTTTTAGTGAAATATAGTCTACTGAGCAGACATATATATATATGCATATGGATGTGTGTGTGTGTGTGTGTGTGTGTGTGTATGTGTGTGTATGTGTGTGTGTGTGTGTGTGTGTTTGCATGCATATATAATAATATATACAAAGTTGGCCAAAAGTCACCTGTCAGCAAATCCAAACCAGTTTAATTCCAAGATCAAAAACAAAATATTTTATATGAGACTTCGCTAATAAATAGACAAATATTGAAAGAAAAACGGTGATTTTAAGTCGCAGCATTCAATTAAGAAACATTCATAATTGGAATGAATAAATAAAATTGAATATTAAGTATTTATGGAATGACTTTTGGCCAAACCTGTATATAATCTCAGCATGGTCTCAGTCTAATAACTGAAACAAGTAAAAAAAAAAAAATATGCATTTATATATAACTAAGAGAACCGTTCTGTCTGCCTTCGTTAAAACACAACATCGTTAAAGTACCACCTCCACAAATCGAACCCTTTTTACATTCGTGGATTAAATTCGTAATTACTTACCTGCAATTCACTAATTATTAGGTTTCAAACTAAGTATAGTTTTCACACGATGTTGCTTCGTTGGTACGACTTAAATCGTATCAACGAACGAAGATCTGTACTGTCGTACGAAGTGCATCAAAAGTCAGCGAAATCTCACTCAAGTCACGTTTTATCGTCTTCAAAATAATAACAGGATAATGTTTGTTGTATAATATATTTGGAGATAATGAAATAAAGTAATATTCCACACTATTGTGGATGGTCTGCATCAGTATTCAGTAAGTAGAAACAGTTCGAAATCAGGGATAAATTGGTTTGCTACCACCAGAGCTAGCACAAACACCACTAAAACTAACACCACCAGCAGCAGCAACAGCAGTAGCACCAGAGCAACAGCAGCAGCACGACCACCATCACTACCGCCGCCACCGATTTCACGTTCAATTCCAGCAGCAGCAGCAGGGGCCATAAACACCAGCAACAGCACCACCACCACCAACACTATCACAAAGATCTCTAGCACCAGAAACAGCGGCAGCAACTCTACCCCCTCTCCACCACCACCACCACCACCACCACCAACAATAGAAACATTTATTCAAATCACTGACAGAGCTTCCTCAAGCTCAACTGGAATGCTAGAAATAGCTACCAAATCCCCTTGTTTTAGAAACTGAAATTTTGAATAATGTGGTAGTGGGTCCTGTGCATACCGGAATAAGACAGGATGTTCACAGCTGGAAAGTATTCGATCATAAGACCGCTTCATCTTGGACCAAAGAAAGACCTGAGCTAAAAATAGCAGTGAGACCTCTCCAAAGTCTCACACTTCTCATCGAAAGATATAAAGAAAAAGAGAGGACGAAGGATTCGACGAAGTAAATCTTAAATACATGTAGTATATATGAGTATAACGAGGAATGGTCATCAATGGAACAGCCTTGATCACATATATGCTGAATCAGAGCAAATTTGATCCGAAGATAAACAACAGCACAGCAGCAACAACAATACCAGCAATAACTATAGCACCGCTATTTTACACCTGAATCAGATAAAGCATTCTGGTTCGCCATAAAAAAGGTGTATACGACAAGAGAGAAGGAAGACCTAATAAAATAATAAATAGAGAAGGAAAACGGAGAAGAAAAATGCGTAAACACGACTAGGAGTAGCAATAATTGGTTATAATTCTCTTATTCAACTGTGTCGCTTTGAATTCTCAACCTACGCTTGTGTTCGACTAGCTGAAGGCCATTACATATATATTTATATAAATGGATGATTTTTTTCTTTTCTTTCTTTCTTTCTTTCTTTAGAAGAGGGTAATAAATAAAGAAGATAATAATGATAATAATAAAAATGAAGACGTAATTCGTTGCAAGAGAGGATTGTGGAAAAGAGAGCCTCTGGCTGATTTGATATGTGTGTGTGTGCGTGCGCGTGCGCGCGTGCGTGCGTGCGTGCGTGCGTGCGTGCGTGCGTGCGTGCGTGCGTGCGTGCGTGCGTGCGTGCGTGCGTGCGTGCGTGCGTGCGTGCGTGCGTGCGTGTGTGTGTGTGTGTGTGTGTGTGCGTGCGTGTATGAATTTTCATATATGTGATACAGATATAATTGTATATATGTATATATATATATATATATATGAGTATCAGTATATGCACATATATGTAAATCAATATATGTGTATGTATATATATATATATATATATATATATATATATATTGGTATCTATATATGAGGGTACATATACAGGTAGATAAGTATCGATATGTATTCATATATGCGTTGTGTATATATATATATATATATATGTGTGTGTATGTATACATATATATATATACATATACACACACCCATATATATATATGCTGTAAATTTAAGACATGGTTGCACATAGATGGACAATATTACACAACCTTGTACAGCCTTACAGGTCTTCCTGCATGTTCATAGAATAATTTTGTCGCAGACACACACAGACGCACACACACACACACACACACACACACACACACACACGCATATACATAATAAACACACACACACACACACACATAATAAACACACACACACACACACACATAATAAACACACACACACACACACACATAATAAACACACACACACACACACACATAATAAACACACACACACACACACACATAATAAACACACACACACACACACATAATAAACACACACACACACACATATATATATATATATATATATATATATATATATATATATATATATATATATATATATATATACATACATACATGTGTCAGTGTGTGTCTTGTACTTTCCTTGACTTGATTCAATTTTATTTTTTTCTGTTCACAACATTTGCGAGGAAATTTTATTGTGTGTATGCTCATTAACATAATTCTACGCCAGCTGAAGCGAAATTCTTCTATCGATAAATGTAATGTTTGATGTTTGCGCACGTAACCAGAATGGAAGAGTCACAAGAGTATTTGGACAGAACAATATTGGAACCTTAAGCACCACTCTCTTTCTCTTCCTCTCTTTCTCCCCCTCCCATACATCCACCTCCACCTTCCCCCTTCATCGTCAAGCCCCCCCCCCCCCTTCATAAGCTCATCCCACCCCACCCCAACACACTCCTACTCTACCTTCCCACTCCACCCCATCCAATTCCTTACACCCACATACCCCCCTATCCACATACCTCTACCCCCATCCTCAGCCTAACCCACACTCCACCCATGCCTTCCCCATCTCCCAACACCCTCACATCACGCCACGCACACACTACAACTGACCAACTCCTTTCTCCCCTCCCCATTTTCACACATGCATACGTCAAGATCACCAGCATCCTATCTCTCACACACACAGCCCCTCGTTCTTCGATCACCGTTCTTTCTCCCCCTTTTGTTATCTCCCCCTTTTCTTAGCTCTCCTGTGTAAAATTTCCTACTTCCGGTCAGCCATAGCTATGATTGACCATTGACCGAACACTATTCAATTGTCTCCGTATTCTTTCTGTTGAACAGCGTAGCTTGAAACGTTAAAGACTTTCCGTATTCCCGAGCGTCATACTAATACATCCTTTTGTTGTTTACACCACCTGTCCTCGTCTGTTGTTTTTTCGTACATTCTCCCATATATATATATATATATATGCGAATGAAGGTGTATGTGTATGCATAGATACTAGATATATCAATTCATTGGATGAAGCTATGTTTATCAAAAGGAGTCAATACGATGGAGTATAAATATTTTCTGTGCCGTGAAATGCCTTATGTGAGGTTACGGCTCTCACTACTCAGCGGTCCGAGAGTAAATTGTCAGTGAGAAATCCATACATAAGGAATATGTGTGTGATTTGTAGGATGAAACGCTTGAGTCATGCAGACCTGGTCAGACTCCAGAGAACTCAGTGGAATCAACCCCTTGTAAATTGTGATACGGTTATTATTTACAGCAGAGCATGTGCAGCCTGTGGAATGGTGAGTTGTTCAGTTGGAGAATTGAAAAGGCATGACAAAAGGGTTCTTACTGTGGCACCAGTTCCTTCTGTCAGTCAGCACAGCTGTGCATTATGCAATAGAATGTGCAAATCTTTGGCCAGGCTCCAGAGTCATACAGGGATTTCACATTGCATCATCAATGACTCATTTCAATGATTCTTTCTGACATTCGCTTTACTCGTTCACAAGAAGGCAGCTGCTATCTATCAATATATCTCACTATCTATCTATCTATCTATCTATAAACATTAAACTACCTTTCTTTCTTTCCCTGGGCGTCTGCTAATACTTTGCATGTACCACGTCCTCACGTTGTTGCTTATTTTCTTGTTCTTGTTTTTGTTTTGTTTTGATTTACTATATGTATATATATATATGTGTGTGTGTATATGTATATAAACTTGCATGCATACATATATATGCATATGTGTATATTTTATCATTTATCTTTTACTTGTTTCAGTCATCTTCACTGCGGCCATGCTGGAGCCCCACCTTGAAGAATTATTTAGTCGAACAAATCGATCCCAGGACTTATTTTTTAAAACTTAGTACTAACTCTATCGGACTTTTTTTTGCCAAACCGTTAATATATAAGTATACATACATACATATAATAATAAAAAATATCTAAAGAACATTAGCACTCATGAAAGATATTAATGTTTGTGGCCGCAAGCTACAGCCTTTTAGGCAAAATAATCATAGAGATATTTATAAAAATTATATATAATAAAATTGCATTTTGTTTTAAAGACACCAGCTTTGCTGAACATAGGAGTTAAAATCCTCCGAAGCCACAATAATTAACATTATATTTATACAGGCATAGTAGGAAAAAAATTTAAGTGAATTAAGAGATTGCTTTTTACCTCTGCAATATTGCAAGAAGGAATATTAGTTAACATGATATCATGATTACGAATTTAGCGATTCTTAATTCACTTAAATGTTTTTCCAACCATGTCTGTGTAAATACAGTGTTAATTTCTGCTGCTTCGGGGAGTTCTAACTCCTATGCTCAGCACCCTTATTATATATAATTTTGTATATATATCTATCTATTTATTTTGCCAATACGGCTCTTGCTTGAATCCACAAATATTAATCTCTCTCATGAGTATTAAAGATTTTATTTGTGTTTATAAATTTGGGTTCACTTAATTTCGTTTTTTCCTCAGTACTGCTAGGCCAATGAAACGAATTCGGGCTCTGGCTGAAGTGATAATTAAGTGTTTATTTTACGGTGGACTTAACTGAAGATAATCGAGCGTGTCCTTTGGCGCTTAATTCGAAATCATGATATCAAGTTTCCTTCATGCACTTTTGCAGAGATAAGAGGCAGTTCCTTAATTCATTTAATTTAATTATTCTTTCCAACCGTGCCAGTGTAAACATAATGTAAATTTTTGTGGCTTCGGAGAGTTTTAAATCCTATGTTCAGCAAACTGGTGTTTTGTTTTTTTCAAAAAAAGACACCCTTATTTTATATAATTTTTATATGTATGGGGGAAAGGAGTTGCTGTGCGGTAATTAGCTTGTTTACCAACCACATGGTCTTGGGTTCAGTCCCACTCCGCGGCATCTTGGGCAAGTATCTTCTAATATAGCCTCGGGCCGACCAAAGAATTGTGAGTAGATTTGGTAGACGGAAACTGAAAGAAACCCGTAGTACACACACACACACACACACACACACACGTATATATATATATGTGTTTGTGTGTCTGTGTTCGTCACCCCACCATCATTTGACAACCGATGTTGGAGTGTTTACTCCCAGTAACTTAGCGGTTCTGTAAAAGAAAACGATTGGATAAGTACTAGGCTTACAAAGAATAAGTCTTGGGGGCTATTTGTCCGACTAAAGGCGCTACTCTAGCATGGCCGCAGTCAAATGACTGAAACAAATAAAATAATAAAAGAATAAAGGAATACACACACACACACATATATATATATATATATATATATATATATATATATATATATATATAAGTACAGCCCTTTTTTCTTTCTTTTTGTTGAAAACCTATTCAAGTTTTATATTATTGTAATAACTGACATCAGTAACCGGATGTTTGGAAATTTCAGGCATTCATTATTTTTTGACATATTTTGATGTACACACTCAAACCTGTTTATATACATACATACATACATAGAAAGTTATTTATTCACTAAAACTTTTATGCGAAAACCTCGAATTTGTGATCTTCTCTCTGTTTTGTATTTGTGTTATGTATGTCAAATTTAACTTGCAAATGCATAGACAAATATATTTTCACAATAAAACTATTCTACGATAATATTTGTAAAGTGCAGACTTACTTTTGTGTTTCTACGTTCATTTATGTATAGATACATACAAAAATACTACCTTCCCGTTTCGTTAAACAATAAATTCTGTCCCATTTGTATAGAAGAAGAAGAAGAAGAAGGCAAATGTGTTTTAACATTCACAACACCTGTTTCAGCTGCATTTTATTGATTAATTCTTAAAGTACACCATGACAAAAGTCTGCTCGCTTCAGGTGATTTGGAGCAAACAAACAGAGCGGTAAGATCGGAAATTTAAGTTGAACAGCTCACCACGTAACGTAGCGAGGCAAGCAAGGAAGCTTTCTACTATTGTAATAATTGTCATATTTATATCCATAACATTGATTCATTATTTTTGAAGATTGCCTTTGTTCATGTGCGAGAAAACGGATTGCGTTAATTGCAAACCATGTACCCCGTATATATTTGGAGCACCAAATCATCTTTCAGTGTTGTCTTCTGATTTAAACTTTTCTCAATATAAACACCTGGTCTTCATACATGTTTTTTTTTTGTTTTTGCATCGTGCTTTATTCCTTTCTCAAAGTTCTTCTTGTTTTGTGTTGATGTTATTTCGTTGCATTTCTTGATTTCTCTCTATTATCACGTATTATCCTCTGTTTACCATGTTTCATGTTCTCTCTCCGTATTTGTTGCCTTTTTGCTACCATATGTATTCTGCACGTTTGTTCCCAGATTTGTTATCTCTTCTTATTTGTTAATTTTATGCCTTATATTTTCCCTTCGTCTTGTTCTTCTCCCATATTTCGCATGTATCATTTCATTGTTTTGATTTCGGCTCCAACACTTTGAATTCATTCCAAAGTGTACATCGTTTAAATGTGAAGCTTTAGTAAAATTTTAATTGCAGAAAACAAAACAAAAAAAAAAGAATGCAAGAGTTAAAAAAATAATGAATAAAATGATATAAAAAAAAAAGTCGAGAGACTCAAATACATTCCTCACTGTCTGACTGTTTGCTCTCTTACCAATGCAACAAAGTAAAACATTTCCTTTGCAACAGAAATCGCATACAAAGAGGAGGACAGAAAAAGAAAGAGAAATAGAGAGAGGCATAAAGAAAGAGAGGAAGAAAGAATAATATTCATTCCCCTACTGCAAACTTTATTACCTGGGTCAGTTACACGAAAAGTTCAACAGTTGAAATGTCTCGTTATTTAAAGCAGCTGGAGATAACTAACGGTTTTGCATTAACCCTTTCATTTCATCTCAGCTTCAATTTCCTGTCGATATGACGTTCTTTAAAATATATTGGTTCAATCATTTTTCATTGATCTGTTTGAGCCCTTTCTTTTTTTTTTTTTCCTTTCTACCAACACATTTTGTCGATTGCTGAAAATAATTTTATCATAATAGTAACAAGGCCTCAGGCATGTTCATGCAGCGGTGATGGTGATGGTGGTGATGGATGTGTTGACAGCGCTATGGTCAGTTAATTCAATTAGCTCTGTTACACAATTTGCACTTAATTAATCGAATGACCCCTAAGGTGAGGAAAAGTAGGATTTGATCTCCTATGAGGTTGGAGCTAACAATATATAAGAATGGAACTAATTCCTACAACTAGTTTTCATCCATTCTTTGAAATATATGCTCAGCCGTCATAGCTAGGGCAGTATTGATCATAATAATGGTTTAAAATTTTGCTACAAGGGTAGTCATTTTGCAGGGAGGTGAAGAGTCGATTACATCGATCGCAGCGTTTCACTGGTACTTGATTTATCGACCTCCGAAAGGATGAAAGGCAAAGTCGACCTCAGAGGTATTTGAACTCAGAACGTAGCGGCAGACGAAATACCGCTAAGCATTTCGCCCGGCGTGCTAACGATTCTGCCAGCTCGCCGCCTTATATGTAATAATAATAATAATAATAATAATAATAATAATAATAGTTCTTTCTTCTACATGTACAATGCTTGAAATGTTGAGAAAGAAGGATAGTCAATAACACCAACGTCAGTGTTTGACTGGTGGTTGTTTTATCGCCCCCGCCCCTCAAAAAAGGGATGGAAGACAAAGATGAGTTGAACTCGAAACGTAAAGAGCCGGAAGAAATGCCGCTAAGCCGTCTTAAATATTGGCTTCAGATTTTGGCACAAGGCCATCAATTTTGGAGGTCATGTTGGTTTACCACCTTGCAATCTTAGTCGCGTGGATCAATCCCAGTACCAAGCGGTGGGGGAGGACGAACACAGAAACAAATATACACACACACACACATAGATACACAAATACGTATGACGGGATTCTTTCAGTTTGTCCCGACCAAATCCACTAACAAGGCTTTGATCGCCCCGATAATATATAGAAGACACTTGCCGAAGGTGCATACAGTGGGACTGAACACAGTACCATGTGGTTAGGAAGCAAAATTCTTACCACATATACATATGTATCTATGCTGTATGTACGACGGACTTCTACACAGTTTCCGTCTACCAAATCAGCACGCCATGCCTCAGTTAACCCGGAGTTACAGTAGAGGCCACTTGCCAAAGCTGCCACAAATTGGGAAAAAAACCCCGAAATTCCGTAGCCGCAAAGCAGTTTTTTTAAACCAAACAGCCATACCTGCGCCTATGCAAAATGCCTCAGCAACCTCATGTCATTTGGTCAATAAGAGACTCAGTCTTCCTCTCGACAAAGAATGTAGATATATCGCTTTATTACTTCATAAATATTAATTTTAAAGAAGGTCAATTTCAGTCTGAAGAGCTCCGTTCATATAATAAAAGATACTTGTAAATATAGCTTAATTAGGCCTATAGAAATTGAGATGAAAATATCAGACTGAAAAATAGACACAAAGAGATGATGAGAAACAAAACAGAGAATAAGAGAGAGAGAGAGAGAAAGAGAGAGAAAGAGAGACAGAGACAGATGTATATGCTTACATATGCGTACAAAAATGCATTCACACACACAACAGATATATACTTACATACAAGCACGCATATACTCACATACAAATATGTAGACACACAGAGACATTTATATATATATATATATATATATATATATATATATATATATATATATATGTATGTATGTATGTATGCATGGGAATGTGGTATGTATATAGTGCAAAACGTTATGAATGAAAGAATGTTTGGTTAATTTGTCATTGTTCTTTCCGTTAGGAGTGAATATCAAATAATATTACGGTACTCCCTCAATATTTAAACCAGCAGATAATTCCATGTGTCCTGCTACTATTTCTAATCTTGTGGTCTATATGACACACTACTGTAGGACTTCTTCCTCACTAACCATCATAATAGTCCATTTAGTGTTAACTTATTAAAAGCAGGAAACGCTAAAACCTAACCTGATGCAAATATTTTGTGAAGCCAAAGTGCGATATGAATAGGTTACCCACGTCATGTTGTTTCTCCGTTAGGCGACGGAGTGTTTGTGTGGCAAGAAGTTCGCTTTCCGCCATATGCTTCTGGGTTCAGTCCATCAGCGTGGAATCTAGGCCAAATGCCTTTTACTATATATATATATATATATATATATATATATATATATATATGAGAGTATGTATGTAGTTATATACTATATACATGAGAGTGTATGTGTGTATGCATACGTGAATATCACAGAAAGGCTCCGGAAGGGTGCGTCCTCGAGAAAAACGGATTTTCGAAATCTGCGACGGAAGGAGAAAAATAAAATTTGCATCGAGAAACAGCTCCACATTTAGATCACCATCTCTCTCTATCCCTCTCTCTCGCTCTCTCTATCTGTATCTATCTCACTCCCTCTCTTTTATGCCTATTCTTCTCTCACTATATTTACCACACTCTTTATCAATCTATCTCTGTATACTCACGCAAGCAGCTTTTTCCTATTTCTCTTGAGATAATATATAATGCAACATCAAGAGCGCCTGTCTGTCTCAATGTTAATCATTTACATACTTGTTCGACCGTTTCACTTGACTTCGTTCATTAAAACTTATCAAAATTTCTTAAAATTTCTTACAACTTTTGTCGTCGCAATGTTTTGTTTTCATTTTCTTTAAAACTTCGTAGACGTGATGTTTCTGTTTTCATTTTGTGACAGACAGCTATCACGCAGGAAATGCTAGCATTCAAAATCTTGTTCTCTAATTGGCCAAAAATTATCAAACAGTAACATTTATCTGAAAGTTTTATGGAATAAATGAATCACAGAATTGGATTCAGCGTCAAAAATTACATCGATACATCGATATTAAAAATCTGAAAATTTTCAGGAACAGCAAAGATTCTTCTGTCTATCAGTCTACATAATTGGAAACTTTCATCCTCTCTCTATATATTAACTACACACTTTCAGTCTTTCTCCTAATAAATATATCGCTGATGCTGAATGCATGTATGTTTGCATATTTGGGTGTGTGTTTTTGCCTGTGTGTGAGTGAGTGTGCATTATGCTTAAACACACACACACACACACACATATATATCCACCTTAATGATTTATAATTCTCATTTCACCATTTTCGAAATCATTCAATGTTTCCTATGCTGTTCTCTAAAAGACTGACAAGGTGACTTAAATTCTTCAGCCCTCAGCGACGGGGTAATGGGTCACAGATGAAGATTAATCAAATCTGAATTCAGCGCTGATATGACTCCATGTCACTTGCCGTAGGGAGGGAGACTGTCTCCCTTGTCAGTCGTTAGAAAAGTGCTCTCACGTGGCTAAGAGTTGTTTTGACTCTTATTTCTAGCAATGCTGGTGCTGACAAGCACTCTCCCTCCCTTTAGTGACGACTCTACTTGTTGCCTTTCCGTTGTAAATTGCGAATAGCCAACTTAATAATTTATATATACATACATATGTGTGTGTATGTCCGTGTATGTGTATGTGTGTCTGTGTATGTGTGTCTGTCTATCTCTTTTTGTCTCTATTTGTTACCTCACCGGCGCTTAGCAACAGGTATTTCTTTGTGTAGAACTGCAAGTTACCGGTTCGGCAAAAAGACCGACTGATAATGTTCTACTCCTTAAAAAGTCGTTAGTATTGGTGTCGATTTATTTGACTAAAACCCTTCAAGCGGGATTTACCCAGCCGCAAATAAATGACTGAAACTTATAAAAATTAAAAGATTACATATGTGTTCTATAGTATCTCGGTACTGACCTGCCCTACTTTGAGAGTTTCATTAGTAACGTCTCGTCGTACCTTTGCCAACGCGCCTATCATTATATTATGTCTTGAGAGTATTTTATTTATTTGCTTTTCAGACACCACATATATTCGCTGTTTACACTTTCACAGATTTTCCTGTTGTATCAATGACATCATTTTGATTAGGCGCAATTGAATGTCTTCCTTCGGTAACCTATTTTATTTCGTATCTGTAATACATGACACAATGATATATGGCTTCGCAGAACAATGATCTATCTCTAAGCATTCAAAGGCGCCGACAACCAATCCTGTCAGTTATTTTCTTTTCACATTTCCTTTAGTTATTATCATGTTCAGTCAATATCACGTGTAATACTTTATGATCTTCCTAGACGTTCGTAAGTATTTTAGTGTTGTTGTTGCTATGATAATAAGAAGAAGAAGAAGAAAAAGAAGAAGAAGAAGAAACATTTCTACTACAGCCACAAGTTGTGGAATTCATGGGGATGGGGCAAGTCGATTACATCAACCCTAATTATCATCTGGTACTTATGTTATCGACCCCGAGTGAATAAAATTCAACGTCGAACCCGGCGCAATTTGAATTCAGAACGAACGGCGGACGAAATAGCGCTAGGCATTTTACCCGGTGTGCCATCAAAGTGACACTGGAGTACAAATATACGAAGCCCATTATACCCATCATGTCTACCCATCTGACAAGGGTACACCAGTCACACGCATCACAACCATGTGTGCGTGACATGCTGACCTCATACCAAGATAAACAGCGAATGTCCTTGCTGAAAAGGTCCATGAATAAGACTTACTTAAGGATGCTAAACGAAATATCCATGTCTCCAGGGGTGAAGTATTCAAACCTTAAAGAATCCCTTTTAACACATGGCTATGATGCTACCCCACTAATGCTGTTTGCGATCAGAGATTCTTCTTCTTATTATTATTATTATTACTATTATTATTGGCGCATCCAACCATGTGATTTAATCGCTCAGGAAAATTTGGACATTTACCAAATAAAACTGGAAAACATTTTTTAAAATGAGACCTTCAGAGAAATCTTAGCACGTTAACCTGCATTGCTCTCACATACCGAGTGAGAAACAAGGTTTTGAACATAATTTTATTTGTGTTGACACTCAATCCAAGTTGATTTCGTGCCAGAGACACTATGTCTCACACCTTGTCAATCAACAGAATGAGATTACGTAGACCATAAAGAACAAGAAAATTTAGCTGCACTGCAAGACGTAAACATCTCGTAAGAAAGATATTTAGCTGTGAGAGGTAATATGATACTGAGCGTTCACTGAGTAAATGCGAACAATAACAACGCTCATAAATACAAGAACATTTTGCCGAGTGAAGATTATTCTGAACTTATCAATTCTAGCAGCAAATGTGCAAAGCCAGGATTAACCTTTGGTAACATTACTAGCACCAGGTGAATGCTATTTACGGTTCATCTGGATGAAATAAGAACTGAATGATAGTAGTATGTAGCAAAAACAAGTTCGTTTTTGCCTGGAGCCAACAAACAGATATCACCTCGTCTTCGATCATAAAAGCTGAAAAGTTAGACGGAGACTAGAAAACAAGGAACCAACCGCTCAAATAGTTCCCTCCCCACGCCATAGTGTGAAAAGTTTGGTGACGTAGAAACGAGGAAAGATTTGGAAGCTATTGAAGATAATAATAAGATAATAATATTCCTTAATAGGGGATTAATTTTCACTAGTAACTATATTCTCTAAAAGCCGTTCACTAGCCTTAGCAACAATGTTATTCCAAACTGGATTAATAAAACATGCACTTTGTAAATAACACCTAAGAATGTTTACTTAACCGATGTTACACTCATTGTGAGATGGCACGTTACGAATGGCAATGACAAGTTGCGTAAAGGAAGGGTCTTCGAAATTTTAAATGATTCTAAAAACCGAATCAAGACATACAGTGTGGTGTGAATCATACCTTTAGTATTTATGGTGGCAATGCAACAAGTGTTTTAAATATTGCTTAAATTAAAAAACAAAAACATCGTTATCATTAAGGCGGCCACTTAGTAGAATCGTTAGCACCTCGGATAAAATGCTTAGTGGCATTTCGTCCGTATTTACATTTTCAGTTCAAATTCTGCTGTGGTTCGACTTTGCCTTTCATCCTTTCGGGGTAGATAAAATAAGTTGAGCAATGGGCTCAGTATAATCGACGTAATCCCTCTGTTGAACTTGCCAGCCTCGTGACAAAATTTAAAACCAACATTATTGGTAGCAGCAGCAGCAGCAGTAGTAGTAGTAGTAGTAGTAGTAGTAGTAGTAGCTGTCATATATAATACAACGAAACTGGAAGAATACATAAACTAGAAGCATCTCTTTGACCGATATAAAAGTGCATACGTTGTATACATAGTTCAGTGATGTACATCAATAAAATATATACACAGAACACAGTTAAGGAGCTCCAGCTCTATTATAGTGTGCAAGCCTACTGCTTGTTGGTAGAGTTAGGCTTTGATCTGTGACTTAGGGATTATCTGTCCGCTACTCAAGGGACCAACAATCTCATCTGATACATCTCTTCGAGCTGGCCACTGACAGCATACGCAGAAAATAAAAGGCCTTAATCCACCAGTGGAGGAACAACGGTTGATTTTATTGAAAGATTAAATTTAAAAAATACAGAATATGAAATAAATAAAACAGAAAAAATACCACATAAACTAAAATAGAAAGGTTTTTCTATCTCAGCGCGTACAATTGATCTAAAAGCTTTTCAGATAGATAGTTCGATCTTTTAAAGTATTCAGAGGAAAGTGTGTCTACGAATGTATGTATGAGTGAGTCTGTGTGCGTGTTTTCAAGCATTAGATAATATAAAGAGTCTTTTAGACAACAAATAATGCGTTGCTTAATATGTAAAAACATTTCTTTCATCTTTGCCAGTGTCGATGTGCGCAATCAACAATGAAGTACTTTAAAAACCTTGTATTTTGGCTTTGATTATGGATGATTTCTCTTTAGTCAATTTTAGTTGTTTTTCTCCATTAACCATTTCACAATATTATGCAATTTGAAATAAAATGAACTCCCTCTGGATTGTTATTAGTAATATTTTTTTAATATTCGTGGTTTGAGAAATGCATCAACATTTTTGTTTTTTAAAACGAGAATCAGGTACATCTTGGGGAACAAGCATAAAGTGCTCATGTTTATCGATTGTGTTCAGGATTAACAAAATTCTCCAGTAGAAACATGCATAGATGTATAAAAAAAATTTATCGTAGATGTAGTTATTCACTGGCTTGTCAGATAAATTCGTTCGTATTTTTCCCATTTAGCAGTCTTTCGATATATATCTTAAATATATTCGATCTTATTTAAAAAGCAATAAAAAAGTTGTAGAAGAAAAATAGTGATAAAAAATATAAAACACTACGAGAAAATAATTTTTGTGCTAAAACAAATAACTTTAGTAAGGATTTGATAAATGGAAAATAATGAAGTCCTATAGACTCCATCGAGCCAGATATCGCCCCTGGTACGGTGTACATGTTGCGCGCTTCTGAGCTTTTAAATCTGATTTCTTGCATCGTTTCTTCGGCACCCTCACTCACAAACTCTGTGTGTGTGTGTGTGTGTGTGTGTGTGTGTGTGTGTGTGTGTGTGTGTGTGTGTGTGTGTGTGTGTGTGTGTGTTGCAGTACAGCCCTATTTAGCTTGAAACGAACTTGGATTGCCTGTGTAAGCAAAGCTTGCTTTACAAAGTGACCATACGCATTGTACAGGATGTCTACTTGCTGCGAATGGGGAAAAATGCATGAGATAAGGCGAATTGAAATATCATATCAAGAGTCATCAAACAATATTCCAACGCCTATTACAGAAGGTGGCCATCGCTTCCTATGTGTACAAAAGGCTCTGTCCTTTAGGAAGCTAGGAAACTGCATCAAACGATAGCGTTACTTGAAGTGAGTTGCAGCCGTTACACACACACACACACACACACACACACACACACAACTACAGAATGATTATGATAGTCATCTTCAACGAACACTAAGTGTAATAATTATATTTAGCTTTATTGTGATATATTATTTCATACAAAAGAATGACAGCAAGGTCATTTCGAACCCATCATTGGAAGAAAAATCTAATTCTTTGTTTACTTGCAGATTTTAGGTAAGGGAAAACATCTAATTCCATCGACTTCTCACTGAAGGAACATCTGCCATCATGTTGGTTTAAAGAGAAATATTAAATACATAATGTGTTGACAACTTAATCTTTCCTAGAGCTAAATTACGGGCTTAATGTCAAACGTATTTTTGTATTTCATCATCAAATCAGTGAAACAATATATTTATGTTTAATTTGGAAAACATTCCCAAGTTTTACGGTCTTTCATTTTAAAACGCTGATGATGTAAAGCAATAGCGTTTGAGTGTTCTTAAGAGATGTGCCTATAACCTCATCTATCTATCTATCTATGTGTGTCTGTCTGTGTCTGCCTGCCTATCTATCTATCTATCTATCTATCTATCTATCCATCCATCTATAACTCTTATTTCAAATTACGTATATATATATATATATATATATATATATATATATATATATATATATACATACAGAGAGAGAGAGAGAAATTTGATATGCATATATATGAGTGTATACATATATATGCACATACAAACAGATATATACACACACAACTACACCCACACACACACATGTTTCAATATTCATATATCTTTTAAATAGAACATATTTCATATGTTACATACCCTTACCACAGTCATATCGAACTGAATGGGTCATATGGGTGTGTCTGATTCTCATTTTCCATTCTTTTCGTCTATGGTACGGGGTCTTAAAATTCTACTGCTCGTTCCCTCAATTTCACCATCATGTACAAGTTAAAACTGGTTTAGAGTCATGTTGACTGCTATCTTCAGCATGTGGGTGCTACAAGTAGTACCCTTCGTTATCAATTATTAATTTTGCCTTCATAGTTCGTTTACGCATGCTAGCCACTGATATTATTGTAAATTATTAACAATAATATCCTATAACATATATATATATATATATATATATATATATACAGACTACCTTTGATGAGCATAGGCTTATATGGTCGGATTGTTACCTAACACTTCGTTGTACGACTCGCGCGAAACCGATTGGTAAGATCAGGCAGATGGATATATAATACTCAACACTTCGAATGATATATATTTATGGATATGCATGTATTTATGTACATATATTTATATTATCTCTATATATGTATATACATGTATATATTCAGTGACACGCATACACACATACATATAGTACCGTAAATTTAAATTAACGCACAGAAGGCTAAGAACTTCAAAATCACACGCATACACACAAACATGCACACACATTTTCTATTTTAAAATACGAATAATTTCTACAAAATCTGTATGCTTTCATGCTTTTATAGGTATCCCTACACATAACTCCAATTTTCCGTTTGAAATTGTTTAGAGTTTACGATCGATTAAATCTACAATAGCGTAAACAGATGAAGTAAGAATTCTCGTTTTACAAATCGATAATGGATTTGATTCTTGAAAGTATTTAAAAAACGGTACTCATACAACATCTGGATAAATAATTAAATATTTGGATAATACAGTGTCATACCTAAATATTTATGTCTGTTTGATGGATACCTAATATATGTACTATCAACAATGATGCAACATTCCATTAGGCTTTTTAGGAAATAGTGGACACAGAACTGCTATCGGTGTTTTGACAATACCTACGTTATGTGTCATTAAATGCGATTTCTGTGATAGAATGTTGTTGTAAAGTTCTCTCCATACAAACAGAACAGCAACAATAGCGTGATAAGCTTTTTACAGCTTTGTTTTAGAAAGACTCGAGGTGCTACCACTCTGTGTTAAAAGTTACTTGATCCATCGCCTATTATCGAGTATACTTATGTGTGTGTTTGTGTGAAAGGTCTGTGTGTGTATATATATATATATATATATATATATATATATATATATATATCTGTCCCTTGCATAAATCCATTATCACGATACATCCATTATGTCGACTAGAATGTGGTCACAATGCAATTCGCATCCCTTTAGCTTTCAAATGATGCCACCTCGACTAGTTAGGCAAGCAGGCCAACTATCCCCGTCTTAAGGCTAGTCTATTGCAGAGTTACCTACTTGCAACAGAATGGGCTGGGGTAACATGAAATGAAATGTTTTACTCAAGAACACAACACACAGCCAGTCTAGGAATCGAAACCGCGATCTCACGATCCCGAGCCCAGCATCCCAGACCAAAACGTTACAGGCTTTCACACATCCATTATAATATGAAATAAAACTTTAACATTTAATTTTAATTTCAAATAAAACAATGGAAGTTATTCATTTGATGCGACGCCAAGTTTCCGAATGAAAGATATAAAAGACACGTGAATTGTCAAATAAAGAATTGCAAGAAATGAAATCGGTATCTCTTAGAAGGAAACGTAAAAACACTGAGTCAAATAATGAATAAATATCACATTAATGAGTCATTAGTCGTAATTAAACGAAGAATCAAAATTCCTTACGAATTATAAATCCTCAATCAAATTTTAAAATCTACGAAGTAGCGTTTTAATTAGTTTTTCTTTCAATGATTCCTTGTGTTGGAAGTTAATTTAGATCTCTGAATAAAAGTTTGGTTCCAACGGTAACGTTTTAATTAGTTTTAGTTCCAATCCAAGGATTCCATTGGTTAGTAATTAATTGAGCTATTTGGCTACATAACGCACTTATTAATCATGCTATTTTCTAGTTGTCTTCGTCAATCAACCAACATCTATCTATCTATCTATCTATCTATCTATCTATCTATCTATCTATCTTTCTCCCTGTCTCTCGGTCTATCCTTATGTCTATTACATTCTGGGATCTAACCACTGACAGACACCGAGACGACAAAAGTGCTTCCATGCCTAAGAAAAACTAGCCGAATTTCTCTTAAAGTATACTATTTAAAAAGAAGGGTATTTCAATTAATGTAGTTCTAGCGGAGGCACTTGGCCTAGTAGTTACAGTGTTGCACTCACGATCGGAAGATCGTAGTTTCGGTTCCCAGACCAGATGGTGTGTTGTGTTCTTAAGCAAAACATCTAATTTCAACTTGCTCCAATCCACTCAACCACACACACATAAACATATATACGACGGGCTTTTTTCAGTTTCCGTCTACTAAATCCACTCACAAAGCTTTAGTCGGCCCCAGGCGATAGTAGAAAACACTTGACCAAGTTGTCACTCAGTGGAACTGAACCCGGAACGATGTGATTGATAAGCAAGCTACTTACCACACAGCCACTCCTCTTCATATATATATATATATATATATATATATATATATATATATATATATATATATATGTATGTATATATATACATATATATATATATATATATATATATATATATATATATATATATATATATATATATATATATAAACATTTCTACTGTTAAAATTTTTAGTAACCTCCAGTAATTGGAAAATCTCAATTATGGTTCATGGATCCTTATGTGACTTTCCCCTCTGTCACTTTATTCCCATTCATCAATGAAATTAAATGTTCCCGTAAGTATATCTCATCTACCAACAACTCTCCCTTGGGCGTGAAGTCCCAATAAAAAGACTGACAGGATTTACAGAAACACTATTATTTAAAATACTGTGTAATAACATACCACAAGAATCGGATAGCAAAGATTTTTATTACTTTTCTCCTTTTGATAGACATTGCTCCGCCCAACAGAAAATTGTGTTGCAAACCTAATGGTCTTCTCGTTATTCATCAAGTTTGTCGGAGCATCGATTCGTTGTTTTCTGCTCTGACTCAGCAGCTTGACATTAGTTAATCGATTCCAGTTTGAATGGCTTGTGCTCGAGAGAATTTGCTGTTTGGTTAGAATGTTGGCTTCTATATGAATTGTTGTGGATAGCTTCTCCTGGATCACTTTTGGAATTCTACGTGGTCTGCTTTTTCCAGGTTGGCTTTTCATCTTACATTTTTTCAACATGTTCTAATATCATGTCTAACAGAATAAAGATCTTCTTCTTCTTCTTCCTCCCCTCCTCCTGTTCCTCATCCTCATCCTCTCCTATTTATATATACACACACACACACACATATATATATCCATCTGTGTATATATATGTATATAAATATATATATATATATACATATATATATATTGTATATGTCTGTATATATGTATATCTATCTATTTATCTACCTAGCTACCTCCCTATCTATCTATATATCTGTCTATCTATCTATCTCTCTCTCTCTATTTATCCATCCCTCTATCATTCACGCACGCATACACGCACGCACGCACATGTACACATACATACAAGAAACTGTCATTCGTTAGAAAGAAAAAAAAACTGCTCGATGTTTGAGTAAATAAATGGTCTTTCTTAATATCGCAACACTAATTATAGATTTGAATAAAATATATTGAATCATGGCTGGCTTCAATCTTAGGTTTATTGAAAATGGTGATGGAAGTAAGTAAACGAAATAATAAACGAGACGAAAATTTGTTTGCAGTAAAACAATATTAGCAAAATCAATAATTTGTCATATTCAATGAGATTAAATAGATTTCCTCAAGTCTAGCCACGAAATTAGGAGACTCGAAAATGGTAATTATGATATGCGTTTCCTTTAAGATTTTAGTGTTCATAATGTGAAGTTTCTCTTTTGCAATACAAACAAAAGGAACAGCGTTGTTGTTGAAAAAAGTTGCGCATACTTCGGTGTATGCGGTTCTTGTTCGAGTTTATAGTATGAGGTATTAGTGACGCTGGTGTTAAGTGATGTAGTTATGTACATAAACTAATTCACACATATATATAGTCATTTATCTATCTATCTATCTATCGATCGATCGATCGATCTATCTTTGTTTATCTATATATATATATATATATATATATATATATATCTACCTGCATGTCTGTCTATCTGCTATCTATCTGTCTGTCTATCTGCCTTTCTTTCTATACATACACATATATATACATTAATATTTATTATTTTGAAACACGAATATTATTGGCAGTGACTTCGAAGTTTCAATCGGTTAAATTATCGTCGAACTGCCTAGATGCATACATACATATACATGTGTGTGTGTGCATGTCACACACACGCGCGGCCTCGGGCCTACACACGCACACATCCGAACATGAGCGCACATACACACGTATGTGTATGCGCACATAATGCAGTCCAAAATCTAATCAGTAAAATTTGTAGTTTTTGCATAGTTTTCTAGATTGTCACTACATTCAAACATCCAACCATCAACTTATTTATCTATGCATATGTGTGAATGTTTGTGAGTAAATACTCATATGTGGATATATATATGTACATTCTGTATATATATGTATATATATACATGTACGTACATGTATATATGTATGCATACACCCATACATACACACGCATACACATATATAGTATATATCACGTCATGATATATACATGATGGGCTTCATTCCTTATTTACGATCCTCAGGAATGTTTTGGCGCCATCGGGGTCTATCACCTTTTGGAGAGAGAGAGAGAGAGAGAGAGAGAGAAAGAGAGAGAGAAAGAGAGAGACAACGAGAGAGAAGGAGAAACAGAGAAAGTGGGAAATGGGTGGGTGAGTAATTGTGAGAGAGAGGTGAGGAGGGAGTGGTGAGCGATTCAAAATTTATGAGTGTCACCTTCACTAGCGATGGCTACTTTTAATCGTTTGCAATTGCAATGCATGGACCACATTAGTTGCGAACGTCTTTATGTGTGTGGATGAGCATGTTCATGAGTTTATATATATACATATATACATGTATTTGTGTGTGTGTATACATAATTTATACATATATACTTGCCTCTGTGTGTGTGCGTGTATGTATATATATATATATATATATATATATATATATATATATAAAACACTACCCAAAGATCATGTCGATTCTATCTACGTTCCCCCTCCCCTCAGATTTAATGCTCTCTTATTCGATACCCATTCGTATTTCTATAACAAACCAGAGCAATTTCTTACAGTTAAACAAGCACAGGAATAACACATTATATTTTTATTTTATTGACACAGTTGATGAATCGCGGCAGGATTTGAACTCGAAACACAAGGAGTGGAACGAAGGCTGCAAAGCATTTTTGCGATATTGTCAGACATCCATGGCAAGTCGCCTTTAATAAAAAGATCGGGTACGATTCGACAGATTTTTAATGAGCACTATTTTGTAGTCTAATAAGTCCTTAACGGAAATGTGTGTGTGTGTGTGTGTGTGTGTGTGTGTGTGTGTGTGTGTGTGTGTGTGTGTGTGCGTGTATACATATGTGTGTGTATATATATCTTTGTATTTGCCTTCTCTCCATCGCTTGATAAGCGATGCTCCCATGTTTACGTCACCGTAATTTAGGGGTTCCGCAAAAGAGACCGTTAGAATAAGTACTAAGCTTTCAAAGAATAAGTCCTGGGATTGAGCTGTGCTCTAGCCTGGCCACAGTCAAATGGCTGAAACAAATAAATGGGTAATGGAGTATATATATATATATATATATATATATATATATATGTGTGTGTGTGTGTGTGTGTGTGTGTGTGTGTGTGTGTGTGTGTGTGTGTGTGTGTGTGTGTGTGTGTGTGTGTGTATACATACATACGCATAATATATAAACAGGCGAGCATACACATTTGTACGTAGTACGTAGTATATATACATACATACAAATATATATGCACGAGAGATTTAGAAATGTATTATTTTTATACACACACACAGATACACACACACACACACACGGAATGTAAAGCGCAAGTCATTTTACCAGGTAAATTATCTCGAATGCTACAGGGGAAGTATTCAATCAGTAGTCGCAAAGTATTGTCAGGTACTGTTTGTATTGAATGAAGGTAAACCATTGT
>NC_142945.1:51820223-51832346 GCF_046866305.1 Octopus bimaculoides | reverse complement strand
ATGAATACACACACACACACACACGGATGCCAACAGATGAACACGCACATACATACATACATACATACATACATACATACATATGTCTGTGTCCAGCCCACACCTTCTTTCTCTATGTAAGGCTATTATAGCCAATTTAATGAAATAAAGAAGCTTGCTTCCCAACTACATGATTTCGGGTTCAGTCCCACTGCGTGGCACCTTGGGTTAGTATCTTCTAGTATCCACTCACAAATCCTTTTGCATAGATTTGGTAGAAGGATACTGAAAGAAGCCCGTCGTATATGTATGCATTTATGTGTGTGTGTGTGTCTGTGTTTGTTACCCCACCATCGCTTGACAATCATCTGGTGTATATATGTCATCGTAAACTAGCGGTTCGACAAACGACTTTGATAGAAGAATTTACGAAGAATAAGTAAATTTCTTCGACTTATAGCCCTTAACGTGGTGCTCCAGTATGGCAACAGTCAAATGACTGTGCAAGTAAAAGAAATAAAAGAGTATGTGTGTGTGTGAGTGTGTGTGTGTGTGTGTGTGTGTGTGTGTGTGTGTGTGTGTGTGTGTGTGTGTTTTCTTTGGCTTCAGTGGGTGACTACTGCGATGTATTCTGATGCTTTCTTTTGGGGGCCTCTTAATAGACATTATAAACAAGATCTGTTTTGGAAGTTGGTATAACCAAAACAGCACTCATGGGTAGAAGGACGGGTAATTTTGGTCAACAGTCTCAAAGCAAGGCTGAACTATTCTATATTTCTTCTTATGTTTTGCTAAGAAGATAATAATCTTATTATCTAGAAGGCAATTAATTTTAAGTTAATTTATATAACGTATTATGAAATATGAATAATAAATTGTTTCGTCATTTCGTCTCCTCTTTGACATTTCAGACACTGCAACTTACATCAATATATTATGAATTTATAGCTATACCATCGGAAAAATGGTTGGAACTGCCATTTATTGGCCAGTGAACTCACATTCGGGAATGTAGCAATACCGTCAAATGTATATCTCTGCCGATAAGATAAACATTGCCAAAGACATGTGGTGATCTGTTAGATCTATGAATATCTCTATCCATTCTTGCCGTTGTTTTTCCTGGTTGCCCAGGTCGAGAGCGGTCTCTATAATCATTAGTGTCTTTATAAAAATGGACAGCATTGTGGACGGTTGTTTTAGAGCATTCAACTTCGTTTGATATCGCTTTATATGGCCATTTCAGTCTACTATGCTGAACGATACTCGCTGTGGTTTCTGGAAGTAAATTTTGTCTCTTACCCATCACAACTATTAAGTAACTTACACAAAATATAGTTTATTTTTAACTTAGAATTAATATGTTGATATTACGCTATAAAGTTGTATACCATGTTAAAGATCGTGAAATTTCCTTTATTGTGATATACATCTTAATTCACAATTTACAATTTGAATATATAAAATATGCCATTTTAGCATCAGTATACTAGCGTTCTTGAATTAAATGGTGCCACTATATATATATATATATGTATATATATAAATAAAAGCAAAAAAAGAATTTAAAGATAAAATTTACGCTAAGCTAAACATAGATCGAAATGGAAGAATGGTTACTTCTTCAAAAAACTGGAATACACATAAAGATTATAAACATAATTATAACTATAAACATACTTCGTGGTTTATTATTGCATCCGGTAAGCAAATAATTTATAATTTTTCGAAATTGTTCAAAGCAGCAAGAGAAAAATATTTTCCTAAAAGTCGTAGATATTATTGATTATTTGATGCCCCAGCATCCGAAACTCTGAGTTTTATTATGACAACCAACTAATTGTCACTTATTATATTTATATATATACACTTTTATATTATATGTACATATATATACATACATATATATATATATATATATATATATATATATATATATATATATATATATATATATATATATATATATATGTACATATATCTATATATATATATATACTTTTATATTATATGTACATATATATATTTATATATATATATATATATATATATAACGCTATATGTACAGAATATGTATGTAGGCGATGCTTTCGAGATGCAACGATTCAGGTGCCAGGTGTTTAAGTGAAATCTTGTTAATAGGGAGACCATTAACTTATTTACTACAATAGAATGGTATTGCTATTTCACACCGCTGTTTGTTGTTGCGCAGCAAACTAAAATATCAGTTACCATTATCGATATTCTGAACTGAACACAGGAAACAAATTGTGAGAAGTGATAAATGGCCGTTTTATATTTCTATTTTGGCGAAATGAAATATCGCTCTTCGATGATGCCTAATAATAGAAACTATAGATGTAGTAATATGTGCAGAAGAAGTAAACGAACTGAATTGCAGCAGCAAAAAATTAAGAAAAAACTAAAACAGCAGCTGCTCTTCTTGCCTTGTCGACACATTATTCCGCAGCAACCAGAATAGGATAATTTTAGAAATATCTTGGTTGAACCAGAGGGAGAGGGAGAGAGAGAGAGAGAGAGGGGAGAAGGGAGACAGAACGAGAGAGAGAGAGAGAGAGGGAGGGGGAGAGACACAGGAAGAAAGAGAGACAGAGATAGAAAGTAATAAAGTGGAGTCGGTGAGTTCGGAGAATTTTAGCAAGCAGTACAGAAAATAGTGTCTCGACTGACTGCTCGGGTACTGACCCATTGTCGTAAGCTTTCTCTGTCTGCCTGCCTTTCTATTGGTCTATTTCTCTCTCTCTCTTTATACATGTGTGTATGTATATATCTGTCTACACACACACATTGTGTGTATACATATATGCATGTATACATATGTATATATATACACGCACACACACACACACACACACATATATATATATATATATATATATATATATACATATGTATACACATACAACGTAACAGACTTTCTCACTTCCCGAGCGTTAAACTAATACATCTGTTTGTTGTTTACACACCCGTCTTCGTCTTATTTTTTATTTATTTATTTTTTTTTTTTTGTAAATTATCACTATATATATACATACACATGCATACACCAACAGATTTTTAGTAATAACAAAGTTTGGTTGTAAGGTATTTACTCTCCATTGTATTATAGTGACACACTGCGAAGGCCAAACCTAAGCATACGTACCTTCGAAACACTTGAAAAGAAACACTTTGCCTTTCTCTCTGAGAACACAAAGCGATCTCTCTGAATACATTTTGTGCATAAATTTGCTACATAGATAGCCAAAGGGCAGAATAGTTAGCACGCCGAGTGAAATGCTTCACGGCATGTCATCAGTTCTGAGTTCAAATTCCACCGAGGTCAGATGGCTTAGGGGTTAGGTTGTTGCACTCACGGTTTTGAGATGTAGTTTCGATTCACAGATCGAGCGTTGTCTTGTCCTCTTGAACAATACAAACCAACCCAAACGAAAACCAAGCAAAACCACACAACTAGGCCAAACGAAGCCATAACTTAAAATATAAAATCTATCCGTATTTCAAATTTCTACTTTAATAATTTCCACTACAATTATCAATAATATAGAAATATTAGTGAAATAGGTTATTGCTACAGACACATTGTTTAGTTGCATCCTCTCAAACCATTGTTTAAGAACACAATATAATGTTTATTTCTTTTGGTTCTGTAAAACGATGTCAACACCTTTTGTCATCTCATTTAAACGTAGCTTTCTGTAATTACAGCACATTCACTTAGGCGAATTTGAGGATATTGCTTACAACATTTTATCAAACATTGATAAAAATCTCATTATAATATTTTGTACATTGTATATAATAGCCTACGTTTTTCACGACCTCCGTGGTTTTCTGTTGTATTCAGCAAAACAAAGTGCGTAGTTGAATATATTAATGTGTTCTATAGAAACTGTCGCGGTGTAACATAGTAATTTATGGACACCCGAGACCATTACGTCGGTTTCGGTTCTCTGTTATGGATATTCTAATTTAGTTTACTTTAGCTACTGAGGAATTTCCGAAAGAAATGGTAAGTTTACAATTCCCATTTTCTCCTAAATTGTCTATGGTTAGCAATGGTTTGCAATTTTTATTTGGTAATTTGAATAATGATTACTTCATATATTCTCTGTCATTGAATACAGAAACTTGGTTTATTTCTCCTTCAGCAGACTTATTTGGTCACCTGGTTTAGTACCACTACTGCGTCCCTGAGTCTCTTTCGCGGAGTCCACTCTGTCGCAAGCATTCATGACAGGCCACCGGCTTACCGATTTGAGGGTGACATCCTTCGCCGCCCCACCAGTCTTGTAGACTCTCTAAAGTAGTGGTTCTAATCCATATTTTGCCTATAGACCCTGCTCCATTCCTATTTTACTTTATTGGAGCCATTACCCACCCACTAAATTTTAGTAACGAAAAACCTAAAAAAAAAAATAAAAAAAAAGAACCGACTTTGCAGTTATTAACAGGAAGATACTCTATCGACGGCTTCTCAGTGCTTCTACTAGAGTCGCTAACGAAACACGAACCAAAGATCCTTTATTGGTGGGTGAATAAAAGCGATTGATTCGCCACCCTCGTTTATCTACTGTTTCACTACTTATCATTGAAGGAATGTTAACGGTCTTAACAGGGTTTCATTACTTCCTAGCCGCCAACCCCCACTTCCAATTCTTACTCACAATCCCCAATCATATACAGGCTTTATCACACACACAGGCAGACAGACATACATATATATATATATGTATATATATATATGTATATAATTGTTGCCGTTCAGTAAGAAGTATTTACGTTGTTAGCGACAATGGTATGGGTTCCTTGGGCTTCTATAAATATATTAGAAAAAAACACGATGTCAGCTAACGAATGTCATGTAATTTCAACACCGTATTTATCAACTTTATAACCAACCATTTACGTCTTCCTGGTCTATCTCTCTTGGCTGCTGTTTTCCTTATTTTGTTTCATTAATATTTTACCAGTAATTTCCAGTCTAAAATCCATGTCGTGTTTCAAAAGCAAATGATATCTGTGTCTTGTATTGATCTACGCTCCGTAAGGCATTCATTCATATAATATATTTTGAAGCTATTTCATAATGCAATTACATACATACAAGCAAACACACCCGTGTTAAAACGACGCATCCACGCATATATTTACATATTCACGTAGATGCGAGTGTGCTTATGTTTGTATGTATGTGTGTATGTACGTACGTGTTTATATGAAAAATGCCACAAGCTTCTGTAATTTAAAAATATTTCACACTTGCAAACAAATACTACTAGACGACTGCTGACGTGCATACACTACACATACATACCTAGAAATCAATCCCTCCCTCCCTCCCTCTCCATATATATATATATATATATATATATATACAGAGAGAGAGAGAGAGAGGGAGAGAGAGAGAGAGAGAGAGAGAGAGAGAGAGATCGTTAGATGTATAGACAGATAGATAAATAGATAGATGGTTATATGTATATATATATATTTCTATCATATTTAAAGTCTAACACAAGGAGGAAGTTATATAGCTTTAAGGAAAATCAAGGAACATATCAGCTTTATACATGATATATATCAGCGCAGATATAATCAGCCATTACAAGACACAAACTTGGCACACTCACACATATATATATATATATATATATATATATATATATGTATAAATATATATGTATGCAAACATCACATAAACAAGGCAGCTATATATTAGATCATAAAAGTGATTTCTAGCAACAACACAAATATTTCAAGTTAGAATTATACAATATTTGAACAACAAAACGTAAGCAGATAAACAGATGTATAAATGAGATGAAGTTTCATAAAAGTGTTTCATATAATAAAATACGCTGCCCATTTATATTTTCCAAAATAACAGACACAACAGCAACAAACAAACTTGTCCATAAATGTGCTTCTTTTGTTGATAGTTAAAAAAAAAATCAATCTTGGCAGTGGCGAGTGGTAGATATAGATCGTTAATACAGTTGCCAAATATAGGATTTGAATTGAGTTTATTACGAAAGGGATCGAATTGTGTTATAAAACTATTCGTTTGGTAACAACTAGCCAACGAGGGAGCCTCTACGTGGTCATTCTATTTTATAGAAATAGCTGATAAATATTTATTGAAATCACAACCGTCATTTAAAAAAAAAATATACATCTTGGAAGATTTGATTCTGGATTCATTGCACATAAAAAAAACTACGGGAAAATCGCACTCAGAAGTCGTTTGGTCACTGGTGCACTCAATAAGGGCTGGTACCATCGACACCACCACCACCATTCCCCCCCCCCACCACCACCACAATCAACAACAACAACAACAGCAACAACAACAACAGCAACAACAACATCAACAATAAGGGCAGCAGCGATAACAACAACCTGCCCACGGCTTATTTCTTTTTGCATCGACACAGATCGATTCTTCGATTAAAAGGTGTGAAGTTACAGGTATTTCAAATGATATTACCTGATTCCTCGCTGAAATTCTGATAGTCTCTAAACCTGTGAAGCCATAATTGTTTAGTTAGAGTAGGAAACACAACATGAGAGGCCGAAACGCGTTACCCAGGAGGTTTTCTGCCGTTCCCCACACAAACATCGGGACTGGTGAGAGAAACGGAAACTATTATTTGTTGAATTTTCCACAGGTTGGGGCTTCCAAAAATACCGTCTTAAGATATGGGCACGGTGGACAGATGCCCAAGGGCCTCACGGGTGCAGGGACCTGGTTCTAATCTAACCGACTCATAAGGGTCGGTTTCCTTGTTTCCGTGGCGTATATGAATTCCCCACCTGGACGGGACGCCGGTCCGTCGCAGGATTGCTCGTTTTGTTACCTGAGTGGACTGGAGCAAGTTGAAATGAAGTGTTTACTCAAGAACACAACGCGTCACCCGTT
Source organism: Octopus bimaculoides (assembly GCF_046866305.1). Classification (NCBI taxonomy): domain Eukaryota; kingdom Metazoa; phylum Mollusca; class Cephalopoda; order Octopoda; family Octopodidae; genus Octopus; species Octopus bimaculoides. Next base: position 51,825,427 of record NC_142945.1, on the reverse strand, counting down.
CTATATATAAACAGAGAGAGAGAGAGAAAGAGAGAGACAAAGAAAGAGAGAGACAAAGATATACAATACACCCCCCACACACACGTACCCCCCACACACACGTACCCCTCCACACACAAACCCACCCGTGCGCATATATGTTATACATACAAACAACTTAAATTACTGACGCGTTAGCAGCGATCGTTTTTGATGCTTTTAATTTACTACTTAATATCTCTATGGATTTCAGCAAGTATATTTAACAATTAAGTTCAATTTACACGCACCAGTGTTAGCTGAAATCTATAGAGCTATTCTATAGTTAATTATAGCTTACATACACTATCCATGTATACGTGTATGTTTGTGTGTGTGCTTATATGTATATATATTGATTTGGGCGTGTATTTACAATGCCATCTTCTTCTACCAAGAGCCACATGAACCTAAACAAAACAACAATAGTGTTCTGAGGTCGATTAAATCGACATCTCTCATCTACACTGTACGGCCTTATCCCAATCAGACTCAGGATATGTAAATATAAGACAAAAACATTCACTGATCTTTGTATGTAATTGCTTGTTGGAAATGATTACGTTAAAAGCAGAATCCCATTCAACAGACATACGTTTCAAGTTAATGGCTTTCATTTGATTTTTGTTGAATCTTTTGAATTCTGGAAATAAGTTTTCATTTGGATTTCGATTTCAGCAGGATTTCTTTCGACTATTTTTATGTGTCTATAAATCTCATTTATCTTTTAGAACAGAGATATATAGACTTTCAATTTACGGTTCAGATGATTTGATTTTTCCCGAAGTCAATCTCAAATACTTTTGTGTTGTAATAACATTCTGTATATATTACTTAGCGTGGATATACTGTAGAAAGGCATACAACTGCGGTATTCGTCTCGGGACAGAACTTCGAGTGGATGTATCGTGCCTAAAAACCGTAAAAGCATATCAGTAGCAGACGAAAAGTATCCAGCAATCAAGATTTCGCTGTTTTTAGTGTCAAAACCATCCACCATCAACCACATGCGTAGATAAATTTAGTCTCTACTGATTTAGGAAATTAATGATTAACAAATCACTGGTGCAGCAAACAGTTGGCGGACTGCGTAAAAAAATCATTAGTGATAGAAGCATTATTATCAGGTCATCCCATAAGTTCAGTCCGATTTTACCTTTTACAAATTGTACAATAATACTATCATGTAAATGAAGATATGCATGTGTCTATCTATCTATCAGCATGTAATTTGTATATATATATATATATATATATATATATACATACACGTGTATGTGTGTGTTTATGTATGATCCATATATGGATGAATTCATCCGCATATATGCACAACTGAATTCTCTGTCAGATGAGCTGAGCGACTACCAAGGAGAGAGAGAGAAAGAGTGTGAGGAAAATCGCATGGCCTAATGCTTAGTGAGATGCACTCACAATCGCAGAACCACGGTTTCAATTCATGTGTACGTGGTTGCTCTTCACACACACACTACACTACACGGTATTTTATGGAAGCACTATTCTACTTATTATCCATAACCATTTTCGTTCGTAAAAGTAAATATTTCATTTGCTAAAAGAAACTGTTTTCCCATCTATCACAGACCAAAGTACTAAACGACTTTGATGTTTGAAGCTTAGCAATGGGATTTCAAAAACTTGTGACAATTTACACCGGCATTTCGTGTGTATAAACAGCTCAAATACGAGGTAACGTGGTCCATCTACACTTGAAGCTGCAGAGAGAAACGCTTTACATTTAAGCTAGAAATCTTCTCACCTGCAGGTGTTAATAAATTCCTTTAATTTTCCTAATCATCTTCACTGTGTTCTATATATTTGCTATTTAGCGGCTCCTGTTATATTTCTTTCTATCCTCCCAACTGTAATTCTTTTCCCACTCGCTTTTATCTTACTCTCCCTGTTACTCATTCTCAAAGTTATACTATTCTTATTAATATTCTCGTAGTTGCCTTATTTTACTTTGTTCTTTACCGCCTTTTGTCGATTTTCTATCAACCTCTCGTCATCGTTTTTTGATATTTACCACTGTACTTATCTTCTTTACCTGACCACTGACCATCACGTGTTTCGTCTTTTCTTCCCGTTCATTATTTTTTCTTACCCTCTCACCTCTCAGCCTTTACTACCTTCTTTCTTCGCACCCCTACCTACACCTCCGCTTCTCGTTGCTATCAGTCTTTCTATTGACAAGTATCAGAAAGCGTCACTTTGCGACGAAGTGTTCCTCGACGGTAAACCAATACATTTAACATATGAACTATTTCATATGACCCCTGACCTTCGTTCCAATCACAGCTTCTCCTAAATATAACCAAAAAGCAAGAGCTATTTCTTCAGAACATTAAATATTCTCTGTTTTCTCTAAGCTGTATCGATTGATAGGAAGGTTCCAGTAAAATCAATACAATTCTTCAGATATTTTTAACAGCTGTGCTGGATCTATACGAAAGAAAGTGGTAGTTTTATAAACAACACCTAAAAGACTGCTGTTTGTATCTGCTACTCTTTAGAAAAACAAAATTTAGAAATAATTAAAAAAGACTAAACATATTTAAACAGCTTATAAGTTTTTTAAAGAGATTTTTCAATACTCTCAATGTTTTTTTCATATAAACAGATTTGAAACAAGTACAAATCGTTTATGCAAAACTAAACACCATCTGAGGAAGGAGGGTGGAATATATGAGTTTTGATGTAATATTTCATGTTGAAATATTTGTAGTGCTTTAACAGCAAATTCGACAATAATCTATTCCTATTCAGAACCTGTGTGTATATATATATATATATATATACATACATCGAAGCATGTACGTATGTATGTATGTAGATGTACATGCAAATATATATATATTATACACACATATATATTATATATATAATATATTATAAATATACACACACACACACACACACACATATATATATATATAACACATAAGAACGTGTGTGTTTGTGGGTCTTTATATGTGTGTGTATGCGCATTTATAAAACAAATATTAGTGAACTAATTTATTTCCTGGAACGTAATAAGTGCACATATACTTAACTATGAGTGTGTGTATGTGTGTGTGCGTGTATACATGTATTACATACACACACATGTGCAAACACACACATACGAACACATGAGACGAATGCTGCACAAATTGTTAACGCTCTACAAATTACCACTCACTTGTGTATTTATAAAACATAAAACAATGACAGGTGTAGCTTTCGAATAGAATTACCTTGACATTAGATAAAAAAAAAAAACTCGAAGACAAAGAAGCTACCCAGAAATTGTGCCAGAAAATATTTGTAAGAGAAGTAAATTTTATTTCACAAGCGGAGCGTAGAAGCCTTGAACAAAGAATATTCTCAACTACACTATTAGCAGCTACCGGCAAATACACGAGGTGTATAGTTTAAGTAGATGTGATTGATAATATTTATTGCAATAGTGCTGCTTAAATTTTATATTTTAATATATTCTTACGTATGCATCATCCGGTTAGACCCGTGAACGGTTTTGCACACCACCGTTGACTGTTCTACCCCATTATTTGAAACCTCCTCTAATATGTTGTATTTAGTCAATAAGGAAGTTTGATGCCACTACCCTCATCTGTATTTCCTGCCGTGAGATGGGGTCGTTTGGAACCCTTGACAGGAAGAGCGCCAGTTTTGTTTTAAAGACACTTACATCCATACCATAGCAGGTCTCTCAGGCATTTTGGAAGGATATTAAAGAACTGTGTGTCCTTGAAACACAAGCTGTTGCAGTATCTGCTCCTATATGTTGATGGAAATGCTGGGATCTTCGGCACTATGCACCGTGAATTTTATATTGTGTTATATATACATATACATACATACATATGTATACATGATATAATATATATATATATACATACTCACACATATATATATATAGGTATATACATACGTGTGTACATATGTATGTATGCTTGGATGCATATACATATGTCTATGTGCATATATATGAATGTATATATCAGTATGTCTGTCTATATACGTATATCTATAGCTATAGGAGAAACTAAAACTATGTAAAAGATTGAAAATTTACCGGGTGTTAAATATCAATCTAAATTTTGTCCTGACGTTCATTCAGTAAAAAAAAAAAAAACAAAAAAAAAAAAACCAGTCAACCAATTCCCTTTTCGAAATATACAACTAAAGTTAAACGAATGTCTTGCAATAAGCAGGCTGTGAATAACATTCTGTACGAACATCAACAGGATGATTAATGTAGGAGAAAATTTCGTGATAACGTGTGGTATATATGAGATGTTACGAAAGATGCAGTTAATAAACCTCTTGCTAACCATAATAAGACGTCGATGACGACTGAAATTATTAGCATTCTGCTCGATTTGTTGCTTTCAAAGCAGAAGATTCTTGCCTGTAGCAACACACATTTTACGAATTCTAGAAAGATATACATAAGCGACTGAGAAAAAGATGTAAATAGATTATATAAGAATGTCTTCATACTTCGGCATATATCCTATCGCTTATTCGCAAATACACACACACACATACATACACACACACACACACGTGTATATGTGTATATATTTGTGTGCCTGTGTTTGTCCTCTACCATCTCTTGACAACCGATGTTGATGTGTTTACGTCCCTGTATCTCAGCGGTTCGCAAAAGAGACCGATGGAAGAAATATTACGCTTACAAAGAATAAGGCCTAGGATCTATTTGTTCGACTAAAGGCGGTGCTCCAGCATAGCCGCACTCAAATGACTGAAAGAAAAACAAAAAAAAAGAATATATATGCATATATATATATATATATATATATCATGCGATGAAAGGATGCCAGCCAATATTATTTAACGCCTCGTGTCTCAGCGCAATCTTCAGGTACTGCACATAAGGCATAACATTTCTCTTCTTTCTGTTTTCTTTTCCGTTTTTCGGATTTTCAATCTTCCACTTGTTATATCTACTTCTTTCTCGCTTTCTCTCGCCTTTTCTCACTTTGTATCTCATTTTATAGTCCTATTTTTAGCTTGTTGTGCAATGTGGGTGATGCTTGAAGATTTCGCTGACACACCAGACGTGTAAAAAAATATTGTCTGGCATGCTTTGATCGCATCTATCTAATAGAACACAAAAAAAAACAACAAAATATACTGTG
>NC_142945.1:51797723-51815223 GCF_046866305.1 Octopus bimaculoides | reverse complement strand
TTTTTTTTTTACAAATAATATAACTACTTTTTTTATACGTATATTGTTCATCAAAAAAATTAATGATTTATGTATATTTTTGTATGTTTTATTATATATTTATTACATATTTTACCGATGCCGTAAAAAATCTTCTGATGAATATTGGGGTTATGAATGAAAAACGTTTAAGAATCGCTGGTATATATATCCATAAAATATATACTTGTGTGTGCGTATTTGGATGTATACAACTGTGTACGAGTGTGTGTGTGTGTGCCTGTAATGCTCATACCAAAAGGTTAATAGGAAATATACATAAATTTATTAGTCTGTGAGAGTATGGTTAGACTACTAAATATCCGTTTCGATCATTTATTAATATTCAATAAATGTCACATGAAGTACTGTCGGCCTGTGTGCCTGTCTCTTCAAACTATGGATATTTCATTCAATCATCTGACATCATGTGCCCACCAAGCACCTTTCATTTCATCTCATCGGTATATCAGACGCTTTCATCAACATTCCTTTATATTCCATGAGATTTCAGGATGTGAACTTAACTTGATCGATTCAGTGGCAAGCGCCCTGAGGGCAACGTCTTTCAAAGAGTTTAATTGATCTAACCATGATCAAAAGAGAATCTAACGAAACAGTATGATTTCCATCAATTTATTTTATGAAATATACGATTATATTTGAATTTAGTTAATGATTTCTCATAAGAGTGCACATCCTTACTCCACTGTTCAGAGTACAAGCCGCTTAAAGGTTCGAAAAATTCTGATTCAGTATTTCTTCCTGTCTATAAGATACTGAGTTCGAATCTCATTCAGAGCAGCTTTACAATGTATCTTTTCACGGTGGATAAAATAATATACCAGTCAAGTACCGCGTTTGATGGCTTGAACTATTCTCTTTTCGAAATTACTGCTCTTGTGCACATATTGTACAAACTATTAATTTACGTAACACTGCAAGCACGGTTTGCAGGACGTCCTCACCGAGGTCTACAGATTTTTCAGGACGTGGTTCGTCTTCTATGTTGTAGTTTCCAGCTCGGAATTTCTGAAACCACCGATGACACTCGCTTACGCTTTCTGTCCGATCCTCATATACTGCATTAATATTTCTCACATTTTCCGTTGCGTTGTTGCCTTTATTGGAGTCATAAAGCAGAATATGCCAAATATGCTCCTTTGTCACTTCCATTATAGCCTTGAAATCATCATTTTCTACTCATGATTTTCCATCTACCCTCATAAAATGGAGTACCTCACTTAACTAAAAGAAAGAAAATAATAATTCCATAATGAAGGAATAGTAACTATTTCGTAATAATGTTCTATCATGTAACATAGATGGATTAAACGCGATCCGAGATGCAAAGATAGCAGCTGTGGCCTGTGTCAGTAACTATTATCCTAAAACTTCGCTGATGAGCAAGTTACATTGAATTGATTTTTCATAAAAGCAGAAAAATCTGACGCTTCCGACATTTTTTACTTCTTCAGAATGAAATATATAAAGGCTTATATATTTGCCTCTACGAATTCTATCGTCATTGAATACATTGTTATTATGTGAAGTTGCTGTAGTTTAGCATCCAAATCAACTTTAAGTGTTAGGTATCTCTTTCAAAGTGTCAACGAATAATAGATTATTTAACGTGTCGTTTCTTGTTTAAGCTGTCATATATGATTTGGACGAATTTTTACTGCTATTCGTTGTAGATACAGGAACGTTAAAATGCTCCCTCGCTGGTTTGTTGACTTCATTTATTGATCATGGCTTAGACCATTTAGCGGAGTCTATCTAAATTTATACCTTCCCTTAAAAAGGGTCATGCGTTTCGGATGCCTACCACCTAATTATGCTGCTGTTATAGATGCAGTAATTCATTCTGAAAGATAAAAGATTTGATGATTTGGAGATACGTTGATTAGTCTTTGAATTACGAACTCTAAATATTAGTTTCAAAAAGATATGAAAACGTGAAACTAATAACAACAATTAGACGCTTCCGATTAAAGTTAAATTAACATACACACACACGCGCGCACACACAAACGCGCGCACACAGACACACTAGCACAGATATACATATTTCTATACGAACGCGCTGTAGGATAAACACTCTTGTGCACGAAAACACGATCACGCTCACTCGCAATTACACACATGCACATACAGTGTACCATCTTTATACTGAGAAAAGTTTAGTTGATATATATATATAGTAAGAGAGAGAAAGAGAGGGAGAATGAGAGATAGATAGATAGATAGACACATAGATAGATAAATAGATACACACACATGTATATACACAGAACAAGAGAGACAGTGAGATAGATAGATAGATAGATAGATAGATAGATAGATATAAAAGCAGATAGGTAAATAGGCAGATATTAATAAAAATTTTCTTGCCATATTCTAAAGGAACATGTTAAGTTTACAAAAGGAAAAAAAAAGGATAGTTTAAGCATGCTGTAAATGTTATAAAAAAGTTTGCAACTCTAGTTGGTCTGGAGTCTTATGATAGAGAGCAAAATATGTTTAGTCGTATATGGATAATAAAATATCTCATAAAACGAGGAAATGTATGAAACATATTTATAGCCACACACACGCGCAGACACACATGTATGTATATGTATATATGTGTATGTATAATGAGTGTATATTTTCTGGAATAAACGAGGATAGTAATCAATAGATAAAGCTACATACATACAGATAAGTATGTGTATATATATATATATATATATATATATATATATATATGTATATATATATATATATATACACATTTATATATGTATCTATCTATATATTTATATATGCATATATATGTATGTCTTACTCTAATAAATATATATTGAAAATGCTTAGATAACTTTATTATGGAAAACAGAAAAGCAATATGTATATTTTTTACTAGGCAGCTACCGATCAGTCGACCGTTACAAACATTATAACTCCTCGCAATAAAAATAACTTCACTTGTGTCTCTGGAAATCTAATCTTAGAAGTAAAATGCGCAAGACGAATGTAGAATTACATTGGAGAAACAAAAGACGCTTTACTTCAACGAAAGACCCAGCTTGGATCTACAAGTAAAATACGAGAATAGAAGGAAATAGGACTGAGTGTATCTAAACACGCACGTGTACTTCAGAATCAACTAAACTTTTCTCAGTATAAAGATGGTAGAAATACAACTCCATGCCAACGTATTAACAATGAAATATTCATCATTACCAAATGCCAGACTCGTTTAAAATCCTGTGTCGAAGAAAAGTAAACAGCAACAGACACCTGCAACAATGCAACCCGTACTGGTGCCACTATCACGACTACTGCTTGGACAACAGCTTTATAAGCCAATACCATTGCTATTAGCTAAATGAAATACTGCTGTATGCCGCAAACATCCTAACAGTTACTGCTACTACAGCTGTTTCTACTACCACCACCAGCAACCTTCTTGTTACCACTTTTATTAACCAGACGTCGCCACCATGTAGCCACAATCAGATGGAAACCTAATGCAGAACCATATGATCTTTGTAAAGAAAATACGTGAATTTCCAGAACTAGTATTTCATTTCAATTATTCTTTCTTTTTGTTTTATTCTAGTATGAAGAGGACATCATAACACGGCCGAAACCTGTAGCTACTTAATTATAAATGTAAATATTGTCTATCTGTTTCCCATGGTAAATTTCTGTAAACATTTCCTTTTTATACTTTTTCACTCTACGTATGTATGTGTAATTATATGTGTGCGTGCGTGCGTGCGTGCGTGCGTGCGTGCGTGTGTAAATTCACAAATGACAAGTAATTCGATGAAATTTTATTTAACATTAAGAAAATGCTAATTTCTTGATAAATTTATATATATATACATACATATATATTCGTATGTGTGTATGTTAACCTGCCCGCCCAACACAAAAGGTTATTTCATTCAAATGCAACAACAAAAAGAAGAATTTTGTGACCAGCAACATTCAGTAATGAGACCTGTACATTGATGTAGGATTACGTGTATATATGTATATATATCCATATCTATCTATCTGTATGCATGTGTGTGTGGGTGTGTGTGTTTGTTTTTATGATATATATATTATATATACATATGTATGTATGTATGTATGAATGATAAAAACAAACATGTATATATATTCATATATCTATTACCATATATAGTCTTAGAAACACACGCACACACACATATATATGTATATTTATATATATATATATATATATATATATATATATATATATATATATATATATACCTGATAAACATGTCGTCTGCATAGACAGATTTAGAGAGAATTTGAATGTGTGATGAGTGCGGTGTAGAGATGGGGTAGAAATATGGCTGTCCAAATTTATTGTACTCTATCAAGTTGCATGAAAGATCAAATGCTATCCTTTTCCTACTCGATCAATGAAACTGTCAAATGTGTTTGGATAAATACATTTAATTTCGTCAATATCTTTTGCTCTGGAACTTAAATATTCATTCCTTCACAAAACATGGAAATGTATGTATCGTCTGGTGCATCCGCTTTTATATGCAAACTATAATGGATTCCGAGACCCACACCATCAATATGTTTTTATCGCGGACTAATTTACATTGACATATGATCTGAATGGCAATTTAGAATATATAGTGTACGATCGATCATTTTATCTTTGAGTTTGTGCGTCTAAAGTTGAATAATAACAAAGAATGGAAAACATGGTTTGACCATTTTTTTTTTTCACATTCTATTTCATGTTACTTTATTATCATCATCATCGTTGTTGTTGTATTCCTCCCCCCTCTCTCTCTCTTTCTCTCTCTGCATTAACTGCATAACATCATTCAAAACATCCTAATAAATATTTAATGAATATCTTATCTTGTATGGTAGACGAACTATAAAAGATTCGAACTATAAAAGATTTGATTTCATTCCAGAAAAATATATCTGCGGCTATTACGCAGAAGTAATATCATTGGCGCATTGCCACTCTGAAGATCCATTGAACATTACGGTTTATTACAATTTTATTATGCAGATTACTGGATGGAGAATGGCCCTAAATCGTACAGTTTCTAATTTAGGTATGTAGAGATGCAAGATTCAAACCAATTAATTATTAATATTGGTACGCTTTAATGATCATATACACTGGTGTTTTTTTACCTTTGATGAAACAAATAAATGAGCTAATTTTACAACAGGTAAGTCACTTAAACGAGGACACGATAAATCAGCGATATGTTATACATTGGTAATTTCTCATGTGACAAATGTGTTTTGTCAAATCTAGTCTCATTTAGACTATTTTTATCAGTATTTTCTTCGGCCCAAGATTCAGGGACCCTCCATCAATGTCTCGATACCTGCTACAATCCTCTGACATTACTGACACAACTTTAAGAGAAACAAGAGGAGGAGCAAAATATAAATGGCGAATAAGTAGGAGGTGGAAGTAAGATGGTTTGGGTTTGGTCTCAACTGAAATTAAATCTTGAATATGTGGCTATAGGTATAACTTGGCGAATGATTAATGATCGAAGTCATCATAATGGATATGTCAATGAGTAACTGGTCTTTAGCAGTTCGTGTTGGCTGCTACAGTCGTAATTTTAATTGATTATCTTGAACATTAATCATTCTTCCTACTATAGAAACAAGGCCTGGAATCTTTGAGCAAGGAGTACTTGATTACATCGATTCCAGTACAGAATTGTTGCCTGAATAATCGACCACAGTTTGTTGAAAAACAAAGTCGACTTTGGAAGTATTTTGAAAATAGAAACGTATAGAAGTGGAGGAAATTCTGCAATGTTTTTTCTATTTTCCCTTCGTGAAAACGACTTCGAGCTGTCTGTGTTATGTTAGGCACTAAATATCAAGGTAAGTTCAGGGCTGTAGTCATTAAAAATATATATTTTATTTAATGAGCAACTAATTTGATAGAAGGGAGATGTGATAGCAACGAGAAGTCACTACGCTTATTAATAATCAGTGGGTAAGTATCATTTATGTGGAGGCGCAATAGACCAGTGGTTAGGGCAGCGGACTCACGGTCATAGTATCGCGGTTTCGATTCCCAGACCGGGTTTTGTGAGTGTTTATTGAGCGAAAACACTTAAAGCTCCACGAGGCTCCGGCAGAGGATGGTGGTGAACCCTGCTGTACTCTTTCACCACAACTTTCTCTCACTCTGTCTTCCTGTATTTCAAAGGGACCAGCCTTGTCACGCTCTGTGTCACGCTGAATCTCCTCGAGAACTACGTTAAGGGTACACGTGTCTGTGGAGTGCTCAGCCACTTGCACGTTAATTTCTTTCACGAGCAGGCTGTTCCGTTGATTGGATCAACTGGAACCCTCGTCGTCGTAACCGACGGAGTGCCATGTAATGATTATCATTTATAATGAGTGAAGGCAATTATAGAATCTTCAGGGATATTCAGAAAGGGGACAGAATTCCTTAGGAAGATGATTAATTAACTGTCTTCGTACCTCATTTATCATATAACTATAATTACAGAACTCATTAGTAGAATATTTCGTTCTTAATAACTTATTAAAATTATATTCTAGTTTCCCTATAACCATTCACTACATTAACTTTATAATTAATACCATCGATGATTTTCTCCAACCTACAATTGTTGCAATCAACTGATGCTACCACAGACCATATCAACCTTCGAAATCCATCTTGCCAAATTGAAATAATGGCTTCCGTCCATTAATCACCGTAATACGTATGTCACTACACCCATGGTCAAATATACCAAAACCACTCACTACGATAGTCATCATTTCTATACCAATTTTCTCCTTATTTCTTATATCGCGCTACTCCATTTTCTTCCTTCGTTTCTGCCTTCTGTCTTTCTAACCATTTTCGTCTTCAGTTCTGTCACTTAATTTCCATCATTAGCTTTGAGAAAATCAAAAGACCAGAAACAGATTTATCAAACTGAAACATAGTTAAGAATAAATATATTTAATCTTTTTTCCTGAAACGCTCGCCATTGTAACTATGAACAAGCAATATACATACATAAGTATATATACACACACGCGCAAACACGTATACATGCAGATATTTAATACATTATGTTGTATGATATATATATATATATATATATATATATATATATATCCCAAGGATGGTTATGCACTATAACGTTTTGTCCAGAGCTCCCGCATAAATGGACAAACCGGGACAAATGGTGGTTTACACAGGTTTTTCTCGCAATTCGTTGTATATACATAGATTGTTTTTGTATATGCATGTGTGTATACAATTTTATGCAGCAGCAGTAGTAGTAGTAGTAGTAACAACAAGAGCAACAGCAAGAGACACGCCGTGGTGAAATTCCGTCTGTATTAACTTAATCTGCAGATTTAAAACCAATATCAAAGCACTTTGTATAAAAGGAAATTTAAAATGCTTATACAATGTACAACACGCGCACGCACGCATGCATGCGCCTACACGCACACACTCATACTTTCACACATACACACACACACACATAAATACCCACACGCGCACACACATATCCACAAGCGCACACATATCTCAAAATATTTATCAGATTCTTGTTGACATTTTCAAAGGAATGTTAATGTCTTTTCAAATCGTAATAATTTATTGCATTCATACAATCGACATAGTTTTTTTGTTTCCTAATCAAGCTTAAGCAATCAATGTTTCTTTCCTCCTTATCCCAGAATTGTTTAAATCTTTTCATTTTCATACATACAGGAATCCAGACATACATACACGCATGCATGCATACTCACGTACATGTATATATTCATATATGTACATGTATGTGTGTCTGTATATGTGTGTATATATATAAGCATATATATGTATGTGTATATATATATGTGTATATATATATGTGTGTGTGTGTATATATATATATATATATATATACGTGTGTGTATATATGTGTTTATTTATATATATATATATATATATATATATATATATACATACATACATACATACATATGAATAAACACTCCTTACTTATCCTATAGTAAACTTAATCCTTTTTCTTCTTACTCAATAGTAATGTTTTACAATAATGTTGGCTCTAATTCTTACCATTATTTCTAAAGTGACGCATCAAAGAATTTGATTTTCAGCTTCGTTTGTGCATTTTGAATAATTCATTCTGCCATGAATTTCCAGTATTCTTTTAGTACGAGACCCTCCAAGTTAAAAATAGAGCATCAGAAACTTTACACCTAATAAATGCTTTGATTAATTGGCTAGAAATAGTTAAAGCGTTATCAACAATCTATCGTCCTGCTATTGTTTAACTCCAGGCCTTCCCTGATCAAACAGAACCATGATCGAATATATTTCCTCCGTGATCATTCCAGGGCATCAGGCGTCTTTGTTCTCTTCATATGTCTGCCGTATTTTGCTGGCGTCAGAAATCATTAAGCACTATACCACAGTTTGAAGAATCTTAAATCTTGTAAGATATACGTAAGTGCTTTCCTATTGCTTTTGTCAATCTATTTACAGTTTAATCTCTTAGACCCATCACTGAGATCAACATTGAGGCACTGCATCTATTTCTAATCCATTTGCAAGTGGACAACTGGCACATCAGGCCGTATGCACATTCCTCGATGGCCTGTATGCCTTAGCTACTCGCATACTCCTCAAAACTCATGAACTCCCAAGATGGAGTCTCGTACCCATAGGCAATTAATGATTTTTCCGAGACCAAAGTGTAAGTTGGCTAATGTTTACTGTCTTTTCTATAAACTGTTGAGTGTAATTTACAGGAAATTTTGATTCCTATTTCCAGCAGATCAACCTGTTATACGCGGCATCCATTATTGACTTGTATAATATCGGTATATAGCTAGTTTAGTATTATTAAGTGAATTTGCAACTGGAAAGAGAAGTGTTTATTAGATTCCTTCGTTGTAATACTGCGAATGTGATATTTTCATTGCAGAGCTGCTACAATTTATTCCTAAAGAAGGAGTATTTAAATGGTTGTACGAGCTGCTGAAAATCACAGTCAAATCTACATCGAATGATACCTTAAAGTCATAATTTTGGTTTAAAGCATTCGTTCGTTACAAGGTCCTTAAACCACTGAAAAATGTAAGAGCTACGCTAGATAGAAGTCAAATGTGACGATGTACATTAGACTTAAAAGAGTGGAGGTCATGTTGAAGAGGAAAACAAGTCTGTGGAAGGGAATTCCAAAGTTCAGAGGTGCGAGGGAAGAAACTGGTTCTGTAAAGTGCTTTGCGACACTACTGATGAGAACTGGATGCACGTCTAGTTGATCGCTGATACGTTCTTAAAGAAGGAACCGGAGAAGAGAGCTCAAGCCACACGACAACGATGGGAGTGTGAATCCAATTTAGAAGATAGATCAGGACCAATAGCATTACAAATACGGCGTTGGATGCGGTCCAACAGAGTTAAACAATCCGCAGGAGCACCAGCCCATATATCATAGCAGTACTCAATGCAGGGGCGAATGAGATGATTCCTCGAACGAAGGAGTGAGAGTACCTTCAATGCAGCCGATTTGGCAATAGATTCAATGTAAGTCCTTTAAGAAAAATCATTACAGAAAGTCACACCTAGGAGACGAAAAGAACGACTCTCAGGTAAATCAATACCATCCATCGAAACAGATGGCAAGAAAGGATGTCTGAAGCGATTAACTGAAAGTAGTTTAGTTTTCGGTGGATTGAACGTAATAAAAAAGAGAAAGGCACGTTATAGTTCCTTTGTAGTATAACATGGCAGTAGCATAGATCGTATCTTTGTCTCTGGCAGAGTAACCAGCATAGTTATGAACAAACACACAGATAATCACTGGGTATTTGCAAACCCTGACCCAGAGGGACCACAAAGACGCGAGTACTATAAAGGAGGGGAGATGTATCAGAGTATTTTTACTATTATTTTTTTATTTTTCTTATATCGATCTCTTTTCATCCTTTCTGTGTAAACAAAAATACTAGCAGTCAATTACTGGGCCTTACACATCGCAGCCCTAGCAGCCCTTTCGTTAAAAGAAAACAAATAAGATAAAATAATAATATCAATAATACTGATGGCTTTCGTGAAATATTTCTCGTATTTCACTTCCAGTTAGATTTCTGCTTCCAATCAAAGTGGCCCTCTCTGCTTCTTTTTCACTCACTGTTTTATCCAAGCTCTGTCTTTCACAATTGCTATATGTGAAGGGGCCAAAGAAGGGCCTTACACATCGCAGCCCTAGCAGCCCTTTCGTTAAAAGAAAACAAATAAGATAAAATAATAATATCAATAATACTGATGGCTTTCGTGAAATATTTCTCGTATTTCACTTCCAGTTAGATTTCTGCTTCCATAAATTTCGGATGTTGTTTACTGTTTTGTTAATTTCAGATATAAAAGAAAAGAATAATTATCTCAAAAATAATAATAATAATAATAATAATAAAAAAAGAAATTGTGTTGACAACGTCCCTACAAAATGTTATGATTAAATTAATCTGAAATGAGACTGATTTACAGTTGAATTCCTTCTGACTATATAACGCATCAAAAACATCTAATAGACCTAATAGACTGATGTATCCCTTTTTGGAAAAGACCCACTCTATGTGTGTATATATATATATATATATATATATATATATATATATATATATATATATATATATATATATACATACATGTACGTATGCATACAAACATACATTCTTACATACAAGCATACACACATGCATAGCAACATATACATACATACATACATGCACACACGTGAACAATTCAATTATAGGATAAATGCAATATGTTCCGTCGGCAAATTTCATTATTTCAATAACGTTTGTGTTTATGTTTCTCTTCCGAAATTCATTGAACACATTCTTCATGAATCGGGGAAGTATTTTAATAAGGTTAGGTGAAGTGTTATTGATTCATTGCCGAAAGGAATATCTTTTTATAGGCTTGGTTCCTGATGGAAATCAACTAGTTTTTTTTATTGTCAGTTTTGCCTTCTTTTTTTTTCTTTTTTCCACGGATAAACTACAGGTGAATTAGTGTTCTAAACTTTTTGTTCATACGTATTGAAACATCATGGTATAGAGTTCACCATTCTTGAAGAAGAAGAAGAACTCCTAATTAGATTTTTCGGGGTTTTGTTTTGTATGCTTGTTGCATTAAATGTTAACAAGTAACTTAACTAGAAGTTGTGCTTTTTTTATGCTGATGGCATCTTTGAGTAATTAACCTCCCTACTGCTACAACTATTACTACTACTACTACTACTACTAATAATAATAATAATAATAATGATCCTTTCTATTGTAGCCACAAGCTCTAAATTTAGGGAGAGAGGGATAGTCAATTACATCGACCCCAGTACTCAATTAGTACTTAATTTATATACCCTGAAACGATGAAAGGCAAAGTCGACCTCGGCAGAATTTGAACTCAGAACGTAAAGATGGACAAAATATCGCTAAGCATTCTGCACTGCGTGCTAAAGATTCTACCAGCTCGCCGCCTTAAAATAATAATAATAATCCTTCCTACTAAAGGCACAATGCCATAGATTAGGGATGAGAGGACTAGTCTATTACATCAACCCCAGTGTTCTACTGGTACTTATTTTATCGACTACGAAAGAAAGAAAGGTAAAATCGATCTCGGCGGAATTTGAACACAGAACATACCGACAAGCGAAATACCGCTAAGCATTTCGCCGAGCATGCTAACCATTCTGCCAACTTACCGCTTTTTTTTTATTTTTTTATTATTATTATTATTATTATTATTATTATTATTATTATAATAATAATAATAATAATAATAATAATAATAATAATAATAATAATAATAATAATAATAATAATAATAATAATAATAAGGAGGAGCCACAACAAATGTTTAGTAGTATTTTTTCCGACCTACTCGCGATTCTGCCAGCTCAGCGTCCGTAACTATTTCTGATTTATCCTCGTGCCCTACGGTTTTTAGGGTAGGGATACAGTCGATACCATCGATAACAATACTTGACCGATATTTTGTTTTATCGACTTCAGAAACAGGAAATTCAAACTTGACCTCAGCATGTAAAGAGGAGAATGGAATACAGAAAAGCATTTTTTCCAACTATCTACCGAGTTTACAAGCTCGCCGCCTTTAGTATCAAGTAATAATAATAAAAGTTAATAGAAAAAGCGGAGAATATATATATATATATATTTTTTTTTTGGAAAGCAATTATGTATAGAAGACGATTCATTCAAAGATTTTTAATTATGTTGTCCGTGTAGAAACTATTCGAGCTGATTTATTCAAGCGGTAATATTGCTCACGTCATGTCTTCGAACAGAAGGAATCTACGGTTTTAATTGGATGAGAATCTTCTGCTAAATAAATTCCAATTTGTCGCTTGTGTCTATCTAGTAATTCCTGAAAACAATTTATGGTTTTAATATGAGTTATGAGAAGGTGTTTTTTTAAAGTAAACAGGGAAATATAATTGTTACAGACTGTCTGCGTTCTTCTTTTGTTTATGTGTATATTCTCATTTATTGCTTTTCTCCTGTGAACAGCGAGCATCTTGACAATTCGTACTACTTCCCACTGATTAAACGCCGACGAAACCGAGCTAATGTGGAGGAAGTTGTTCGTTTCCTTCGAAACATTCAAATAACATTAAAACCTCGCTCAAGTCACACAAAGACGGAACAGTCGTAGCTGGATTGTCATGATACTTATGGTTTGATTTGTTAATTTAATTCTCTGCTTCCATAGATTTCTTAGGTTACCCGAAACCAAGCAGATTAAGACGGTTACTGTAAGTTTTTAATAGTTGTGTGTCGACGACTGTCGGAAAAAAGACTTGCAGGGACAGAGCGCTCGAAGGTCAACATTCTCGGAAAGTAGGAATAAGGACAGGGGTCAATGTCGGTATGGGTCAAAGGAAGAGATGCCGAAGTGAGCCAGAAACGCTTGAATGGAGATGGAAAGGGACCAGGCAGCTATGAGGATCAGCGGCTATCTTAGAAGCGGTCGGCAAAAAGAGGAGACTGTACGGTTGTGGATCAGAGGATGGAGTGTGTTTGTAAGTGGCTTCATATCAATTAGTCGGCTGGTCGTCCATTGTATAACAGTTTGGGATACTTCTAGAGGTAACAGCAGCTCTATACTACAAGTAGGAGGAGTACTTAGATTCGTATATGACTCTCCAATGAATGAATTATTTGCGGTCCCAATCTCTGGAGGTGGATTCGGATAAGCTGTGGATGTATGTTTGGAGAGAGAGAGAGAGAGAGAGAGAGAGAGATAAAGAAAGAGAGAGAGAGAGAGAGAGGGGTCCTTCACAATGAAGAAAGGCTGGCATCCATGGCAAGTTTCTATCTTTTTGACTGGTTTCAATCATCAGATTGTGGCCATCGTGGGGCACCGCCTTCAGGAATTTAAAGTGGAATGACACGACCATATTACTTAGTTTTTTCTAATCCTGGTACTTATGCTATTGGTCTCTTTTGCTGAACCGCTAAGTTACGCAGGCGTAAACGCACCGACGTTGGTACTGGGGGGGACAAACACAGATACAGATACTCCCCCACCGTGTGTGTGTGTGTGTGTGTGTGTGTGTGTGTGTGTGTGTGTGTGTGCGTGTGCGTGTGTGTGTGCGCGCGCACACACACACACATGTATACTTCGAGTTGAACAAAACGTACATGTTTCTAGCGGTGGATTATTCAAAATCCTCCACGTCTTCTGCCTGTGATCAGAGATGCACATAACGTCAGCCACCAAGGGACATGCTCAACTGGTTAGGGACATGCTCAACTGACAAGCAAGTCTGTGGCATTGAGCAAGAATATTTGCTGCAGCCCATCTTTTGTACCAATGTACATAATCACCCTTGCAATCAGTTAAGATCAGAAGCCATGAGAGCCACTACTAGTAGTGCATCAGAGCAAGTAGTAGTAGTAGTAGTAATGATATCTCAGTAAAACGTCATCCGTGTCATGTTTAACAGCTGTTCGTTGTATCACTTTAAATTAGACAAAAATATTGTTATATTGCGTGGCTAATTTCATTCTGTTATTTCCGCTGTTGATGACAAAGTTGGAACTCCCATCTTCGTCATCACAGTTTTAATGTCAATGACTCGAATGTCACAAATATACTCCCGGTGGATTTATTGAGAAAAGAAGTATATACTTCTACCGAGGATCTTAAATTGGCTTCCAAATAAATTCGTATTTGATGAAAGAAACTCATAAGTTTTAGAAGTAGCAGCAAAGGAATTCAATTCAACTCCCACGTTCCATTGTTAGATGGTTGCTGGCTGTTAGGTGCCTTTGTTCGTTGGTTATCTTCAGAAATAGTATTGTTTATATTTGTAGAGCCACGAAAGCAACGAGGAATGCGCCAGCTGCTCAAGATCATTTTTATTAAGTATGATTCAATAATGTAGGTGTGCTTTTTACTTTCTTGTTGCCTTTGCTTTATACTTTATTTATATCTTTAATTATGCAACATCGCTGCTAAGCGTTTGGCTATGTCAAAACAGGAACACGTCAAAATCAGTTTACATATGCAGATAAGCATTTGATGTTGCACCCAGGTTTTCTGTTGTACGTAAAAGAAACACTGATATAAATGGCATAAATGAAGCAAGAGGTGATCTACTGAACGACGTACGCCCAAAATTCCCAATTAATTGAAATGTTCCTCTTACCGCCGCCACTTTGAAATGTTCGGGTTCTCTCTTTAACTAGCGTACAAAACGAGGTTATGATATATATTGAGATATATATATCCTTTTTGTTCTTTTAGCTTCTTTCTGTCATTGGACTGCAACCAGACTGCACTACCTTCACGAGTTCGCTGAAATCGTGGTGCATCTAATACGCCCATACGTTTTTTTTTTTATATCATCAAATGCGGAATGTTTTGGGATGGCAGGATATGATCTGAGAGAGATGAAGCAGCTATTTATAGCAAGTCGAGCGGCCTCGTATAGCGTTTTTCGATGGCTCGTATCATTACTGTTGGTAATTATTTGTAAAACATACAAAAAAAAAATGAGGGAAAGAACGAGTGGAATAAAGATAAAAATAAAAAGAAAAGAATAAAAAGAACGAGATAGTCACAAGGGAATAGAGAAACATAAGAACTAGGAAATATATATAAACGGAGACATGTGGAGTATCTAATGCATACCGATATTTGTTCGGTTGCTTTCTTTCTAAGGAGATATATATAGAGAGATAGGGGGGGGAGATAAATATAGAAGAAGAGTGAAAGAGACAGAGATGAGGGAGAAGGATGAGGGGTAGAGAGTGTGTGGTTAGAGATTTGGAGAATCGTAAAATGACAAACATGATAATGTAATGAAAATACCTTGATAACAACGAAGCTTGAAATATGCATATGATAGTAATCATAATACTGATAGTAGTAGTAGTAGTAGTAGTAGTAGTAGTAGTAGTAGTAGTAGTAGCTGTAGTAGTAATAGTAGTACAAGTAGTAGTAGTAGCTGTCGTAGTAGTAATGGTAGCACTTGCAGTAGTACTAGTTGTAGTAGTAGTAGTAATGGTAGTGATGGTAGTAGTAGTGGACAGTGGATGGGAGGAAATGTTAGCAAGTTGAACAAAAAGGCTTGCGATATTTGCGCTGAGACCTTAGCAGTAAGAATACAAATCCCATCTGAACATCAGCAACAAAAAGACAAGATAATATGCATGAAATGACAGAAGACACGTCAGCAAGAAGATCGACGACAGAAAAATCAACTACAGCAGTACCAACAATATAAGCAACAAAAACAACCCAAGTAAAAAAACAAAACAAAGTGCCACAACAACAGAAAACAAAAAATAACAGCCGTCACCACATCAAGAATTACAACAAGCAAAACTACAGACAAAAAAAAATTCAGAAATATTGCTTTATTATTTTGAGAATCGATTTGTTAGTGATATCAATATTTTTTGTCATTGTTCCTAACAGATAATACGAAATATTAAACATTTTCGGAAATAATTGGTTTTATAGAATAACTGCGTAAACATTACAAGAATGGACGGGAATTCTATTGACTCTCAACTAATTTATGTCATCGGTTCTTGTTATGTTAATACTCAAGCAAATAATGGCTGAGGAGAACTTTTAAAACGAACGAATTTATCTTTAAATATTTGCTCAAAAGATTTGCACTGTCCGTTTATATGTTATGTAAACAAGCTCTTGTATGTATGCATTAGGTCTTTATGTTTATACGTATGTATGTATACGTCAAAGTGCTCGCTCCAATATGTATGAGTATATGTGTGTGTGTGTGTGTGTGTGTGTGTGTGTGTGTGTGTGTGTGAGCGTATGTATGTAATTTTGTATGTGTGTATTCTCTACTCTTCTATAGTGTCAAGTTAGTTGATGTCGCAGCATTCATTTTCTTAACATGACTTCGTCTTCAACCAACATAAGACATAAGTCAACATGTCTCTTACAATATACAAACAATCTTCAAGTTTAATATAAAAATATTTGGTACGTTACGGCGATAGACTTTTGGTAAAGAACCTTTAAGTGTTTGCCCAAGCAAATATGTCTGCATTCCCCGTAAAAGAACAGCGATTTTAAAGGGATTTGGTTGTCTTCATAATATGTTTGGTTTAAAACTAAGAATGTAATTTTCTCCAACGGACATTTCCAACAACAGCAGTGGTGTTTAACGTCGTGCGGGGTACATAATATGTTATATCTTTCTCTGATTACTGATCAGTGACGACACTTCACTATCTTAAGGAGTTACCGTAAACACAATCTTCATTACATACCGTGTAAAGTGGTGTAGCTTAGTAGTTAATGGTAGTAAATGTGTTCGATTCCAGATCATAAAGTCTTTCTATTTCTGGATCTGGCGTCACATTGCGTTCTTGAGCTTGACAAAATTTTCACGTTCCTTCCGTTTACTCAGCTAAGAATAAATACCACTCAACTACTGATACAGCTCTCTCTCTCTCTCTCTCTCTCTCTCTTCATCTCCCATCTCGCTCTCCCTTTCTCAAGATCTTACATCCTGAATGTGTTGCTGGAACAAAGCATGGGAAAGTCGAGAGGGTGTATGTGTCTGCCCGCGATTACATAAGCACCAAAAACAATATCCGAAAACCTGATACATATTACGAATCCATCTGAATTCGTGAATGACGGCTAATTATCGGAGATTCTGTTGATTTTTTTAAAAAAACGTATTCAACACATTATCTCGATCCGTGTTCGATTTCACTGCTCAGTCTTTATATGTCTGAAATAGTGGCTTACTTACAATCTCTCTCAACCTACTTGTATTGGATTTCCAACGCCTTTGATATGTTACTTCTACAGATCATCTCATAAAGCTTCACCCAATTCTCATTTATTTACGTACGTTTCGTGAATTTTTTCCTTTTATATTGCATTTAGTTA